>NC_135181.1:7527500-7827500 GCF_041146795.1 Maylandia zebra
GCTGTGACAAAACAAATTTCCCACGTGTGGGACTAATAAAGGTTATCTTATCTTATCTTATCTTTAACTCGCAAATTTTCTCATATAACCCCATTGCTAAAGAGTCTGCACTGACTTCCAGTTAGTTTCAGATATCAGTTTAAAATCTTGACTCGTACTGTCATGGCCTTACGAGGAGAGGCCCCCACTTATATTGTCAAGCTACTTCACGCTAATTCTTGTACAAATACAGGCCATTTACCATTTAATAAAAGACTGAGTCATGTACCGTGCTATAATGCTATAATATTTGAAAAGATTTCAATCTTTTGTTTGTTTGTTTCTTGGATTTTTTTGTTTGTTTTCTGTAGTGCTGTTTTACGTTGTTAACTTTGAAACTTCAAAAACAGGGAAGTCTGAGTCAACCTTGCTTGCCAAAATTACCCCTCTCACCCCGAGTGAACCAGGTCGAAACACGATACACATCCCTCCTAAGTCTATAAACACATACCTTGTAGCTGCCTGCAGTGTAGCTGAGTTTGCTGAGGGAAGTTGTGTAGCGATAGGGCATGTCTGTACGACGGCTGAAGAACAATAAAGCGCTGGCATTTTTTGACAGGGGGCGCCAGAACACTTCAATGCCACTTTTCTCCTGAGAGAAAGAAAAAATGTGAACAATGAAACAAAAAACATTGCACAAAAGTCCACAAAAAGAGTCATTTAAAAAAGAAATGTATCTACTAAATTGTGCTTCACCTTCACAATGCGTCTTCCCTGGATACCCAGGGCATCCTGGTTGATGCTGATGGCCATTTCGTTCCGCAGGATGCTCTGGGCACCGCTGGAGATGGTACGGAGGTCATTAGATATGAAAAGAGGAGCCGCCATGATCGCCCAGAGAGCCATCTGAGAACGAGACTGTTCCATGCTGAGGCCAAAGTCGCCAATAATCAGCTGTGAAGATTAAAAATTTTCACACCAAAGAATTAAATTGGAGGCTGTAGTCTGTAGTACATGTAATATCTCTTTCAGTATGGAGGTGTAGCCAATGATTTGTGCACAACAAATGTATATGTAGAGCACTGAAGAGGCTTAAACAAATCGTAGAGTAAGCAGAGACAGTAAATATAGACATATATAAAATCATTTTATTATTTATATAAAGCTCTACATAGACAGGCTCCTGCTTATATAGCAGAGTTTCTGTGAATGATTCACTGTAGCCAGCCTCTCTGGTCTTCTAAACACCATCTCCACCTGCCCCTCGCTCTGATTTTTAAACCAGAGGTGATCGTGCTTGTGAGGTAATTGTGTCCAAACTGTGAAATGGCCTTCCTCAGCCTAACAGGCCAGCTGATTCTGTGGTTTGTTTTAAACAACTTCTTAAAATCCGTTTTTGTAGTTGAGCTTTTGGTTTGGAATGAATCTCTGATCATATGGTAGATTTTGTATTTGTTCATGTATCTGTAAGTGAAACATGTATATGTGGCTTTTCTATTGTTTATGCCATTCTATAAAGCACTTTGTAACTATTATTATTATTAGTATTTAGTATTTAGTATTTATTTATTTATTGTCATTGTCAAGAACAATGAAATTGCGTTTGGGGCTTCCATACAACCCAAAAAAAAGAAGAAAATAATAAATACCCCTTAAAACCCAAGTGTACATATTTAACCCAGTGTGACTCCAATGCAATAAGACAATCCTTAGCAATAATGTTCGTAGAAATTCAGACAAAGACCTGAGAAACATGACAAAATACAACAATGCAACCCATTCAATATTATTGTACTGTGAGATATGATATCAGATATGATAGTTATCTATTTAAGAAAGAGGGGGGGTGCAGGAGGGGGAAGAGAATAAAGATATGATGCACCAATGCAGACCAGTTCATTGCTATTAAGAAGTTGGATATGGTTATTGTCCGTGAGAGGGGGGCAGAGAGTTCAGGAGCCTCACAGCCTGTGGATACAGGCTGTTGGCCAGTCTGGATGTTCTGGCCTGTATAGACCTGTACCTTCTCCCTGAGGGCAGCAGATGGAAAAGGTGGCGCGCAGGGTGATGTTGGTCCCGCAGGATACTGTGCACCCTCCTCAGACAGCGAGTGGGGAAGATATTACTGATCTCTGGCAGACTTGTTCCAATAATTCTGCCAGCTTCTTTCACCACCCGCTGGAGTGCTTGCTGATCGGCCTTGGTGCAGCTGGGGAACCACACTAGAAATCCATACGTCAGAACGCTGCTGATGGCACAGTTGTAGAAGTTCAACATCAGAGATCTGGGAATGTGTGTGCTCCGCAGTCTCCTCAGGTAGTAGAGGCGCTGTTGGGCCTTCCGTACAACTGAGGTGATATGGTTGCCCCAGGACAGGTCCTCGGTCACAGTTACCCCCAAGAATTTAAAACTGCTCACCCTCTCCACCGCCTCACTGCCAATGAAGAGAGGCAGATGGTTGTTATGACCCCTCTTCCGGAAATCTACAATGATCTCCTTGGTCTTTTTGGTGTTTAAGACCAAGTTATTGTCGTGGCACCATGACTCTAGTTGTTGCACCTCTGTCCTATAGTTTGTCTCATCATTGTTGGATATAAGTCCGAGCACTGTAGTGTCATCTGCAAACTTAACAATGAGATTGGACGCGCAAGAGGAAATACAGTCATGGGTGAAGAGAGTGTATAGCAGAGGGCTCAGGACACACCCCTGAGGGGCACCGGTGTTGACCACAAGGGTGGAAGAGGTGTTCTTACCCACTCTGACACTCTGTCTACGGTTAGTGAGGAAGTCCACAATCCAGTTGCACAGAGAGGAGTTAAGTCCCAGTTGGTGGAGTTTGGGACGGAGTTTGTATGGCCGGATGGTATTAAAAGCCGAGCTGTAGTCTACAAAGAGGAGCCGTGCATAGGTGTTCCTGTGTTCCAAGTGCTTCAGTAATGTGTGCAGCACTGTGGCGATCGCATCCTCGGTTGACCGGTTCTCCCTGTATGCAAACTGGTGCGAGTCCAGGGATGGTGGAAAAGCAGCTCTGATGTGTTTAATGACCAGTCTCTCCAGGCATTTGGCGGGAATGGGGGTGAGTGCCACAGGTCTGAAATCGTTCAGACATGTGACATTTGACTGTTTTGGGATGGGAACGATGGTTGCTGCTTTGAAACAGGATGGTACCAGTGAACAGGACAACGAGGTGTTATATATAGAGGTGAAGACGTCCGCCAGGTCCGCAGCACAGTCTTTTAGCACCCGGCCCAGCACTCCATCCGGCCCGGCCGCCTTCCTGGTGTTAATGCTCCGGAACACACGCCTCAGCTCATGAGTGCTCAGGACCGGAGCAGGGTCGGTTGAGGGGAGAGGGGACAGGACAGGGTCGGTGTTCTCCCTGTCAAAACGGGCATAAAAGAGATTTAGATCCTCAGCCAGAGTAGAACTGTCGGCTGAGGGTGATGGTGTTCTTCTTTTGTAGTCCGTGATAGCCCTGATGCCCTCCCAGACCTGCCTTGGGTTTGTGTTGTTCTCAAACCTGGCCTCGATACGCCTCCTGTGCTGCTGCTTGGCAGTCTTGATGCCTCTTCTCAGGTTGGCCCTGGCAGCACTGTATGCCTCCTGGTCCCCGGATTTGAAAGCGTTGTTCCTTGTTCGAATAAGTTGTTGAACTCCATGTGTCATCCAGGGTGGATTATTAGGGAACACACGGAATCGTTTCCAAGTTGTTACATTGTCCACACAGAAACAGATGTAGTCCAAGACAGTGGAGGTGTAACTGTCCAATGCGACACGATTGTCAGTGTCCTGCACCTTGAATACATCCCAGTCTGTGCAGTGGAAACAGTCCTGAAGCATCGGAATAGCGTCCTGCGGCCATGTTCTCACGGTTTTGGTTGTAATCCCAGTGCTCTTGATCTTTTGTGTGTATATTGGGTGTAGCAGAAGGGAGAGATGGTCTGACAGACCCAGGTGGGGATAAGCCTGGGCTCTGTACGCATTCGCCATGTTGGTGTACACCTGGTCCAACGTTCTATCTCCTCTGGTAGCACACTTCACATTACGGTGGAAATTGTGAAGTACAGATTTCAGGTCCGCGTGGTTAAAATCCCCATTATTATAGTTATTATTGTTATTATTGTTATTATTATTATTATTATAATAAATATGTTTATATTTGGGGAGACAGTAAGAAATTTCAATTGAACAAACCATATCAGGGTCGTTCCACCTTCCAGGACCTGCTGCAGGTGTCAGGGCGTCCTGATTTTCAAAGAACCAGTCAACAATGTTCAGTACACTGTCCCAAGAGTCCTGGATGTCACCATAGTTACGCCACAGGTTGCAGATCTCACCCAGCTGAGTGTAATTTACCTAAAAACACGCATCAGTTTCATATAGTGAAGAAGCAAATACTAAGTATTAGAACAGGATTCGAACAAAACATCAAAAAGTATTTTGGATTTTAATCGTACCTTAGGTGGCAGCCCACCCTGGTAGGCAGGCCAGCTGCAGGAATAGCCAATGGGACGCCCTGTAGCATTTAAAGCCTTTGACATGAGAGGGTAACCTGTTCAAAACAGTGAACAGGAGATCTCAAATGAGGTCCAATCAGCAATATCTTATTATCCACACAGAAAAGGTTCAGTCTTGTGTTTTTACCCAGCTCTTGCTCCATGGCATTAGAGTAACAGCCGTCATATTTTAACATATCCACCTCCCAGTCTGCAAATGTTTGAGCATCTAATTCGATCTTATCCAGCGGTGTGCCAGGGTAGGCCATACATGTGAGTTTGCCCATGTCCCCATAGATGCCCAGCTTTAGGCCTCTGTTATGCAAGTAGTGTGCCAGCTTTTTGATTCCTCCTGGAAACCTGAAAGAGTAATATCAAACACACACATTTTAAAAAAGCCTTCAGCTTTCATTTTGTAACCACAGCATGATTTTTTTTTAATCCTGTAACCCAATTTCCTTTTGCACTTTCCAGGGAAGTGAAAATTCATATTTGTGCTGACACTAAAACATACCTGCTATCAATCTCCTGAGTACTGTGTTTTGCTTTTCACATGATTGTATGACTGTCACACTACTTCACTGGCTGTTGGCCAATAACAGATATATGTTTACAATGGTCTTTGTGCTCACGCAGCAAATACTGCACCTCTTAGGATCAGGCTGCAGCCGTCCCTGATCGTCTCTTTGTTTGGAAGACCAGCAGTCATCTATGTTCACGTAGACGTAGCCGAGTTCCTTCCAGCCATCCTCTGCAAGTCTGTCTGCCATGTCCATGAACAGATTTTCACTGGAAGAAAGACAAAGATGTTTCATAATTGTCTCAATCGCATTCCTATTTACACTGATACTGGTTCAAGGTTCTTTATTTGTCACATGCATAGTTATACTTGTATAACACACAATGGGGCTGGGGCAGGGATAGCTCAGTAGGTAAAGTGGTCGCCCCATGATCGGAAGGTCGGCGGTTCGAATCCACTTAACGGCTACCCTGAGGTACCCCTGAGCAAGGTACCGTCCCTACACACTGCTCCCCGGGCGCCTGCTTAGTGGGCTGCCCACTGCTTCACTGAGTGAATGGGTCAAATGCAGAGAAAAACAAGTAATTTCCCCATGGGGATCAATAAAGTATCCATTATTATTATTAATGGAATGTAACCTGACATCCTCCTCGACATGTGCAAGAATGGTGGTGGGGGGGGAAGAACATTATATATACATATATAGTATATACATTTGGTGAATGTGCAGTAGTGGCAGCAAGCAGGTGAATTCTGTACATTAATAAGAATAGACATCTGACTATTTGAAGATAAGAGTGTAAAGAGTGTAAAGAGCACTACCATATCTATTAGATATTCTGTTCAAACCAACTGCTTCTACTGGCTTTTGTTATATCCTGTTATTATATCGCTATAAAACTGAGACTAGACCATTATAGTTATAATACCTAAATACCTTTTAAGTTTTCAATACAATCAAGCCTGGTGGTACACATTCAAAATTTTGGCTTACCTGATGCAGTTCTTTGGGTCGTTTTCACAGTCAATATCACATCGGTATCGTTCCCATGCCAACCACCCCATGGGAGGGGTCCTCATCAGTCCATTGTCAAGGGCCAAAGTGGTCCCAGTGAGCGCAAAGGCAAACAAGAGCACTGCAACATGCATTTCTGCAAATACAAAATTACAAGCTGAATCAGATGTTAGTGCAGTGTGTCAAAGATGAGCCAGAAGAGTACGTCCAGAAGACTAAAGGGCAAATACAGGTTAATGATTGCAGCACCTGACGAGTAATCACCTGACATGGGTGTGAACGCAAAACAACCTGCTCGATGACTTACCAGTGAAATAAACTGATTGTGTCAGATGACCAAATAAAAATCACATGCTTATATAGACGATGTTCTGCTAAATAAAAGTTAGAATATAAAAGCTGTTCGCAACATGATCGTCATTTGGTTCTTGTAAATACGCAACACTCGATCTCAAGCGAGTTTTTTGTATTATAAACACCAACTTGACGGTAGCTTATTACTTATAACTAATCTGGCATAGACAACAATTATTCTAGCAATTTAAAACGCAGGGAATCTAATACACGTTTAAATGATTTAAACGAAGGGATTTGCTGAATAAATGTATGAAATGAAAAGCTGAACTCACTGAAGTCCGATCACGGCTCTTGGAAACTGAAAGCTAGAAAGAGCAAATAAGACCAAGAGCTCAGCCTCCTGCAGTCCGATTCTGTGCTCTGGTC
The DNA here is from genome assembly GCF_041146795.1 of Maylandia zebra. Classification (NCBI taxonomy): domain Eukaryota; kingdom Metazoa; phylum Chordata; class Actinopteri; order Cichliformes; family Cichlidae; genus Maylandia; species Maylandia zebra. The sequence goes on from NC_135181.1 coordinate 7,534,234, forward strand.
TCTCCCTCACTTCTTTAAATAAATACTGTGATAAAAGAAAACCTGCTCGGTCCTACTGTGGGGGAATATACAAAAAAGTACACATGACAAGGAAGTGGGGGCCACGTGACAAAGGAACCCTATCAGCTGACCACAAACCAGGAAGCAATAGAGAGAAAAACCGCCGGGGAGACCTGTAATTGCGGTTTATTTACCTCAGTTTTGTAGCTAATTTGATCTAACAAAAAAAACCCCACCTATTCCAGTTTCGAACTGTTTATGTTTAATGAGGTGATGTTAAATGTGATCAAATCATTCTTACAATGTTGTTTCATAAAAGCCATAGATTGTAGTAGCCTTCACCTCTCATTTGGAGTTACAATCCTGGTGATGTCCATATGTGATGAACAAAATAACTACTGCTTCTTCCTCAGAGAGGAAGTTCTATTATTAGAATTATTACAGCAAATATGTAAACATATCCACATCCGGCAGGAAGAGCACTTGGAATACAAAATTTGGAACCACAAAACCTGGATTTAGTTGCTTCGAAAGTTGCTAAAAATTCATAGATGATAAATCCTGCAGCAGCGTTCTGCTGTAGCTCATGTACAAAGAAAAATTCTGAAAAACGTTTAGAAAGCTTTAAAAAAGGACGAAATTCAGGCTGCTTTGAAGCAAAATATAAAAGATGGCCCAAAAGATTTGTATATTACTGTATATGTTACAGTTGTTTACTGTTTGTTTTTTTACACTGGACTATTAGGGTGACGCACTGACACGCGCAGCTTTTGTGTTTTTCTGATTGGCTCAGACCACGGTGTGTCAAACGTGACATCGAACAGGAAACGGTGAAACCTGTGAGCTGCTACACAGGGAAACATGGCAGACGCAAGCCTGGGTAAGATACTAAGCTGCAAAAACTACTTAAAATTAAATAAACCAGGGGTTTAAACAGTATATTAAAAATCTATACAGCAGCTACCTTTATGTACTGGACCCAATGGTTATATCACACGGATGTAAAAACTGCAGGCATGCTCCAGAGCTAACTAAATGAAAACAATTGCAGACGAGGGTTTAATATCTCTCATTTGGTAAAAAACGGTCTCTATTGATATAGACTTCAGGGTGGGTAGCTGGTCTGTTGAAACTTTTTTTGTCCTTTTTTGCGTTTAAACAGACTTCCTGGTTTCAACTTGCTGTCGTCCACTCGTTTTCATTTTCCCTTTAAAGTGACAGGAGCTGGTTTGCGCATGTGCAGAACAATCTCCGCATACAAGTTAGCAAACTTGCAGTATCGCAGTGTAAATGTGGAACATTACACATAAATAATAGCATTTAATCCACCCGTGGTGACCTCTTGCAAATAATGGGCCAACTGAAATAAACAGACTTCCTAGTTTCAACTTCCTGAAATTGTAGCTGTCAGATAAACAAGTGAAGTCAAACCTGCATTTGTGATCACTGTCATCATGGGTATGAGTTACATGGTAATTTGGGGCTTATGAAGATTCCATTTGAACTATTTTTTTCTACTGTGGAATGATTGTACAGCATACATCTTTAACAACTTTTAAAAACAAGAATTGAGTACAAAATGTTTACATTTCCTTTGAATTTTCTCAGATCCACACACAGTCAAAAGTACATACAAACTCAAATATATATACATACATCTCGACTAATATTACACTTCCACCACATGCTTTTGGTAGCAAGCTTCTGACACAATTCTGGCTGGATATTTGAATCTTTATGAAGAAATTAGAGTTCATTTCAGGTGGTTGGTTTACTGACACAGAACTGGAATTCAAGCATAGTCCACACATTTTTGACATGGTTGAGGTCGGCACTTTTAGAAGACCATTCCAGATTATTAATGTTAGCCTGCTTTATCCATTCCGAAACCAGTTTTGGTGTGTTTTGCGGATTGTTGTCCAGTTGGAACACCCGATTTGTGCAACGTGGCAGTACCACTGGCAGTAGATCATGATGCTACCACCACCATGCTTGACAGTTGGTACAGCATTCTTGAAAGCCTCACCTTTACTCCTCCAATTATGTGTCTTGTAACTGTGGCCAGATAGGGCTGTGCGATATGACCAAAATCTCATATCCCGATATAAGAATTCTATCGTCCTGATAACGATATAAATCACAAAAATTTAACATTTTCTGTAAATTCTGTGAATCTCGGGCAGCTCGACTTGCGTGAAGTGTTTCCAGCTGCGCGTCCTTTACCCGGAGTCGAGTGTTTTAACAGATGCATGAAACTATACATTTTTAGACATAAGTTGTAACGGCCGCCGTTTTCTTTGTATTTATTACACGGCGTGCTGCGGGTTGCCTGTTCTAACGTTTGGTTTATTTTTTTTAGCACCTGGCGGCTCTTTTTTACTTCTCATCCGTAAATAATCTGCTCTTTCACGTGATTCAGTTTATTTTGAAAAGTCTCAACAGGATCTTGAGCTTTATTGTGAAAGGTTTATGTGGAACATATACAAGCGGACAGGCGAAGGTGTTACCGTCGCGCATAAAAACAGGCGCTTATCCGTCAGTAGTGTGGTTATATTAAATATAAGAGAAAGAGAGAACTTTAAGAAATTAATATAGCCACTACAGTGACCATCAGAAGGATGAAAAAATATTGTCGTAAACAGTTTATTTTGCAACACCACGAAACAAACGATAGCGTAAAATCAAACGATAGATGTTTTTATATCATCACCGATATATATCGTTATATCGAACAGCCCTATGGCCAGATATCTCAGTCTTTATCTCGTTTTGCCATAAAACCTGCCTCCAGAAGGCATTTGGCTTGTCCATGTTGGCAGATGCCAATTTTAGTTTTTGAAGCAGGGTTTTCTCACCCATGGTGATGTAAAACTGGCTTCACTGTGGATAGTGACACTGGTGATGCAGTTTCCTGTTCATGGCAGGCTTGAGCCTTTGTGGTTCCTGGGTTATTTCTGAACATCCTAACCTATTTCCTCTCATCTGAGGGTGACAGTTTGGGTCTTCTTTCACACCTTGGCAAAGTGGTGACACTTTTTACTCTATACTTAAATAGCATTGTTTGAGCTGATGAACTTGAAATCTGAGGTTGTTTAGAAATGGCTTTAACAGACCTCAACTTGTCAATCCAGTGAATTCTGAAATCCTTTTTAAGCTAGAAAACAGAAATTGCTTGTTATAGTCAATCATGATCACCAACGAGAAGTTGATAAGCCTTTACCTTCTCAAGTAAAGACGTTGAGCACCACTTATTAAAAGATGATTGTGTATGTATATATTTGCCTTGTGTGGACTCGAGATTCAAACTTCAATTCAAACTTGTGCACCCAATTCTTGTATTTGCAGTCATTAATAATGTATGCTGCTCAATAATTACACCCTGGAAAAAGAAAGTCTAAGAAATCATTACAAACCCAAAATGATTATGACATGCTTGCCCATGATAAGTGGATCTCAACTTCTGACTACAACTCTATTTTCCCCTCTTAAATATAACAGAGAAGCAATGTAATGAGGAACAAATCCCTTTTTAGTTTCTAGTGGTTGTTTATGTTTTATGAAGTCAGGTAAAATTTTGTGGGATGAAAACACTTTTCTAGAAAGGAAACCTTATTCCAGATGACTACTAGAGTAATACAAACTGAATGCATATACTTAGAAGTGCTTACATTTGCTTTCAAGTGTAAAACAGTAGACAGTACTTGACTTAACTCCTTTTTTATTTCAGGTGTTTTTGGTGTGGTGTCAGCCCTCGTTGGAAGTGGAGCAGCAGGTTTTGTGTTCGGAGAAGCTGCATTATTTGCAGTTGAACCCACTCTGACTGAAGATGGCCTCCTGCTTAACGTTGCAACTCTGGCTGCTGGACGGGCCGGTTCCACTGGTGTTGCAGTAGTGATGGCATGCCTCGTGTTCACCTCGGTACTCTTATGTCTTGGAAGTGGTTTCCTCCTCGCTGCCATGGTGATGACACTGTTGAGTAAAGTTGGAGTGAGACTGCCCTGGTTAGCAGAGGCCACAACAGGAGCCTCTGTTGTGGTAGGTGCTGTCACTACTGGATTGTTAGTGGGCGTCCTTCCACCGTGGATCTACATTGTGGTGCAAGGTGCTCTGGTCCTTTTCGTCTACTCGTATTCCAACATTAACGACATGACCACAGCTCTGTTGATCATCTTCACCACTCTATACCTCAGTGTAGTGTATGGACAGTTGGGAGCCTTTTTTGGACTCATTAGCATGATTCTGACTATCGTTGTCCTCTTTGTCCTTCGAAGGCTACTAACAGTCCCTCGAAGACCCAAATCTAAAACTGGGTGCAAACTGCTGGAGAGAATATTCTTCTACTCTGTTTTTGTGGGGATTCTGGGATTTTTTGTGGGTTTAGGGGCAGGTGAAGCAGTAGACGGGTCAAAAGAAGAGGTTGTTGTGATGCTGCAGTCAGTCCTCTGGGTGGCCTATCTGTCTGCGGCGCTGCTTGGAGCTGGCCTGGGAACTGTGGCCATGGTCGGACTGGGTCCAGAGGTGGCTGGAAAGGTCGCTTTGGGAGTTGCTATAATGACATCAGTGGCTTTGAGAGCCATTCTGCAGTGGAGCTCCTCTCTAGGGGCCAGAGGCAGCACAGCAGGGACGCTAGGGGCGGCCACAGCTGCAGGGGTCTCACTTGGAGCCGCAAGTGTTGCAGCAAGATGGGCATTTCAGTCAAGGAATTCAACTTTAGCAGTTTTAGGTTCTGTCATCATCGGTGCAGTTGTGGCAGCAGAATGCCAGTTACTTAAAGCAAGTCCGTTCACCGCATCAGAACTTGTAACAATCACCCTTGTTGCGGTAGGGGCATTTGTTCTGGGTGCACCAAAGAGCCCGTTCCACACTGAGGTGAATCTGCAAAGGGGCCTCCTCACGGGGCCTGTGCTAATAAAAGAAATCGGCATGGAAACTGTCACCGCAGCAGCAGCACCTATTGGAGCCGGGGCACTTGGGGCTGCAGCGCTGGGCACTGCAGCTCTGGGGAAACTGGGGACTGTGGGAGTCCTAACGGCCATAGTGCTGGCTTTGGGGAGCGCTCTAAGCGGCATGATAGGAAAATCACCACCAACCACAAATGCTCACAGAGACTGATTGACGCCTAAGTTTACATCTGTCTGTAAATGTTCTTGTGTTGCATTTTTGCAAGTAAAAAACTTGAGGCAAAAACATTAAATCCAGTGTCATAAGGCATGGTATCTGTTGTGGATACCAGTGTTAAATAAAAACATTAGAAAGCTTTCCTTTTTTTTTTATTTCAGTGACCTTAATCGTCCTCTTTCTTCTTCTTTTTTTCTAAGCTCTTCACAGCATCGCTGCCACATTTCCCAAGACATGACTGCACGCTGGCAGTTTCTTTGGTTTCGTCTTAGCAACAGTAACAGAAGCACTCAGAGAAGGGGGGAGGCAGGAGAGAGACAGAAAATGATCAGAAGACGGAAGAGCATCTTAGAACTGATGTGTTTAGGCAGATAAAAGTAACCAGAGTAAAGCTTACAGAAGTCTCTCTGAAAATATTATATTTTGCATTGATATTGATTTAGTAGATCTACAACAATGACAAACGAGACTTCACCTGCTTGGGAACTAGAGGCTCTGAGAATCTCCTCTATCTTAAATGTGTTTTTGTATTTGAAGGCACTAACTCTAAATTAAAAGGTAAGCCACTTTTCATGGTGGGACTGAACTGAAGAATGGAATGGAGTTATTTTCTGATTTAAATGTTTTTGTCTCGTTTGGAAGAGCCTTTAAAAATCATGAAAACTTTGATCATGCGGTCAGCTGCAAAAAAAATCAAAAAGTAATGGGGCACGTCACAACTTTTCCGTGGATTTTCACATTAGTGTTGTAACAGTATTCCACTAACCAAGAGGATTAACCTTTAACAAAGAAGCATGTCTCTGAACCGGGTCCGCACAATGGACACGGAGCAGTCTGCAGAGTACTCGGTGGAGTACTCGGCCCAGGTTTCCAGTGATCCGGGCCGTGACGTGGGTCGGAGGCGTGAAGTGACCGTAGTGCAGTCCAGCTGCTGCCGCTGCCTGCCCCGCGCAGTGCGCCTCACCTTTACCCCCGAGTCGCTGGAAAGGCTCTATCAGAACTACTTCCGTCGGCAGAGACAGGAGAACCTGCTAGTGCTGGTGATGTTCGCCGCTCTCTTCAACAGCTTCGTCATCATCATGTGTGCGGTTGTGTACACTGAGGACAAACTGGCGATGGTGGTGGTGGCAGCTGTGGGGCTGACTGCGGACGTTGCGCTCTACGTGTTGTGCTGGTTGCAGAAACTCCCCGCATCACCTGTGTGGCGCGGAGCAGTGGCCTACATACTGTGGCTGATGGTCACCGTGCATGTTTTGTGTTACATGGGACTAAACTACGAGCGCTTCCCACATGCTAGTGACTCGGTGGGCTGGCAGACTTTCTTCATTTTCTCCTGCTTTCTAACTTTGCCACTGAACCTGGTGGCCCTGCTTCTCCTCGCTGTCCTCTCGTGCGGGATTCACACTCTGGTTTTGGGGATCACGGTGGCTCAGAAGTTTAAGGATGGCGCGCAGGGGGCGATGCTGGTCAGACAGGTAAATGTCTGGTAAACTCACAAGGAATAAAGCAGCTAGGACTTTAAAACGTTTGTGAATGCAAAACAAACAACAACAAAAAAGAAAAGCAGAAAGTGCGATATTAGATGTGTGTACATTTGATTCTAGGGCAGTGGTTCCCATCCAGGACCCAAATTTATGCATGTTGTAAGTTTTTCTTTTTACTAGGCTGCACCAGCCCTTCACCAGGCTAGAGCACTGGCACCACAGTAAGACCATTATGCAAACAGTGCAAAATTTAAGGGGCCTCACACTGTTTCAGGGCCTAATACCCAAGTGGAGAGGTGTGACAGGTAAAGTGGGTTTGGATTATGCATAGTAAATAAATTCATAATTCACTGCGTTAAATAAAACCCCTTTGTTTTTTCGATTTTGTGCAGTGTTTTGTTAATGCAAACTAATTTCCTTCCATTCACATTTATTGTCTTTTTGCCACACTTGGTTTTAGGGCCCCAAAGGTAAATATATACAAGTCAGATATAATATTATTTTAAACGCAGTCTCAATTTATAATGAGAGTGCATATGAATACACCATGTGTGATTGCACTACATCCCAAATAATGTTGTTTTGAGCAATTTGGAAACAAAATTGCATCTAAAAATTAAAAGTCAGTTTCCACAAACTGATCTTTAGATTAGATTCAATTTATTGTCACTGAAAAGTACATTACTCAAATAAAAATGAAATTTGGCATCCACTTCAATGTAGAAATAATATAAACATATATAAATACAATATATACACACATCATATTCACACGTTAGGTTTCTCTTATATATAAGCTAAGATAAATGCTTTGTTTACCCATATTTGGTAAATTCATTTCAGCAGTTGAGATGATGATGAAATTATAATAATATTTATAAATATACTCTTTATTATAATGCATATTATTATTGTCCACACAAACACTTTTGTGGCACTTTTCTCCTCTTTTTCAGTTGCTAGCCAACGTGGTGCTGTACCTGTGTGCCATCATAGTGGGTGTGATGTCGTACTACATGGCAGACAGGAAGTACAGGACAGCATTTTTGGAAGCTCGTCAGTCACTGGAGGTGAAACTAACACTGGAGGAGCAGAGCACTCAGCAGGTATATTACCCATGCCCACGTGCACATTTTCTTTGGTGAGTGAACACATTTTCTTATTTTTGGCCAAACAAATGCACAAGTACACAAATAGAAGGGTGAGATGCAACACACTGATTAATTACAGGATGTTTTGCTCAGCTCAGGACTAATAGGTTGTTAGAGAGGCGGTTGTTTTCACCAGCGCAGCCACCGTCAGGGACCTGACACAATAAGGTCCCTTTAGCACTTTGCCAGCCAACAGACATGAGGACATGTTTCCCAATGAAGCATTTTAAAAAGGAATTATGTTTTTACACTTTTTATTATATGTTAGCCTGTTTATTACTTCTTCATTTTAATCAAACCTCAAGCTGCATTCAGGTCACCATTTTGCTTTAAGCTTGCTCTTTTGTGTTCCTTACAGCCACTATGCCATGCTTTACCTTCTGTGGCATCAACATTAATCTGTTATGAAGGCTTATCTCAGCTAGAAGAGGTGTTAAATTAAAGAAACGGCGGTAATGTATCTAACAGCAATCGCAAATTGCGAAAAAACTGGCAATTGCTCACCATCATCACAGATTGAAAGATGATACAAATGTGCAGTTATTGTCACCAAGCATTTAATTCTTCCCTTTAAGACACTGTCACGCCTGCCTGTGACTATTTGCAAAACAAAGACAGCAGACTCTTGAGAGTTCTTTGAAAAAGGGGCGGAAAAGATGGTGAAAAGCGAGGGACGTGTGGATACGGATGGGGAGGCAAAAAGACAAAGGAAGAGACAGAGGAGAGATAGTATTCCCACCGTGCCTTTTCAGTGGGAGACTGGGTCAAAGATGGAAAACAACCAGCCAGTTAGGACATATCTGACCACTTGACGGGATTCTTGAGAGCTAAGAGGAAAATAAAATGTAAATTTGTACACTTTCTTTACACATACAGAAATAGGGATGACTTTTCTTTTCCTATTTCTCACATCTCGCACCTTCTTTCAAATCTTGCTCTATGTAGGAGGAACTATTACTGTCCATCCTGCCCAAACACATTGCTGATGAGATGCTGCAGGGCATGAAGAACCAGGCAAATCAGAACGAAGTCCGGCAGCAGCAGCAGTTCAACACCATGTACATGTACCGCCATGAAAACGTTAGGTCTGGATCACTAAAAAAAATGACTTTTTAATTTGATCAAACATCTGTTTCACAATATTTTTTGCAACAAGAAAGTGTTACATTATTTTTAATCATCCACTTTTATTGCAGCATCCTGTTTGCAGACATTGTGGGCTTCACCCAGTTGTCCTCAGCCTGCAGCGCCCAGGAGCTTGTAAAGTTGCTCAATGAACTGTTTGCTCGCTTTGATAAACTGGCAGCAGTGAGTATCAGAGTGGTTTCAACACGGTGCTGGAACATTCCTCAGAGACTTTTTGTCATACTGACATGATAACATCACACATTTGATCCACATTTGTCAGCTGCAAATCTTCAGTTCTGCCTCATCCAAAAGGTGCTCGTGACTGTGGAGACCAGTTGAGTACAGTGAACTCATTGGCATGTTCAAAAAGCCAGTTTGAGATTGTTTGAGCTTTGTGACATTCTTTGAAGCAACCATTAGAAGATGGGTGCACTGTGGTTATAGAGGGATGGACATGGTCAGTAACAATACTCTAGTGGGCTGTGGAGTTTAAAGAATGCTAAATTAGTAGTGAGGGCACAAAGATTGGCAAGAAAATGTCCTCCATACCATTACACTAACAATACAAGGATGCATACGTTGGATGCATACGTTCATGTTATTTAAACCAAATCCTGACCCTACCAGCCCTATGTTACAGCAGAAATCAAGACTCATCACATTAGGCAACAACTTCTCAGTCTTTTTGTTGAGCCTAATTGTACCCTCAGCTTCCTCTGCTTAGCTGACAGCAGTGGCACCCGGTGTGGTGTTCTGCTGCTGTCCAGTTTTCTTCGAGGTTAGATCTGTTGTGCCTCCAGAGATGTGTTGTTTGTCATCTGACATCTAAAACTAACAAGGCATTTTTGTCCAGAGGACTGCTGCTCAGTGGATATTTTTCTTTTTTTCCTCTGTAAACTCTAAAGATGGTGGGAAAATCCCAGTAGATAAGCGGTTTCTGAAATACTCAGACCAGCCTGTCTGACACCAACAACCATGCCACCTTCAGAGTCACTTAAATCAAACTTTTTCTCCATGCTGATGCTCCATTTGAACTTATGTATTAACAAGCAGTTGAACGGCTGTGCCTAATAAAGTTGTCAGTGAGTCTATTGTTAAGAAATATTACTACTGGATATTTCTGAATTATTTTTGGTAGAAATGTAACAAAATTCTATGCTAGCTTGACTTGGTGTAACAACCTCATTAATAACTTATTCTCTAGCCTCCATTGTAGTTAGCACCCAGTTTCTGCTTGGCTGGAATGCTACTCTGCTACATGTGCACAGACAGACTCTGTAAAGCTAGTAGCCACCATGACACCACCCATTGGTTTTAGACATTTTAAAACCTCAACATTAATGTTTTGACTGCCACCATGTTGGTTTGGAAATGGGTATACGCTGAGTCATCAGCGAGGGCTAACAAGTTTGGTTAGCAGGCTACATCCATAAACTATACAGCAGATACAGATATATGCTAATTACTGCTAACTAAGTAACAGGCTTATAAAATATGAAAAATATGCTCACCAAAACTGAAGCGCAAACCTTTTGGGTGATTTGTACAACACAAGAAGTAATATTATTTGTCAGATAATTCCTCGAAAATGCTATACACAGTGTGTAGAGGTCCAGTTAATAGCAGACAGTCATCAGCTACAGCTCTGTGTGTGCGCACCTGTCAATTGAAGCAGACTCACCCCTTACTTAAAGTCTTAGCGGTTCTCAAAGTTATAAACTAACCGACCACTGCATATTGTGAATTAGAACTCAAGCCACTCTGCCAGACAAAGCGATGAGATGACACAATTTCTTGATTTCTACAAACATCTTTTTTCTGAATTATGTTCTGAGAAGTGTTTATGAGACTATAAAATGACATTATTGGATTGTCTGAGTTATAGTATCAGTACCTTTCTGTTATTGAGGTAAACATCCGTGTCTGATCTCACATTACAGGAACATCATCAGCTGAGGATTAAGATTCTTGGAGACTGTTACTATTGCATCTGTGGTGTTCCTGACTTCAGGGAGGACCATGCCGTGTGTTCTATAAAGATGGGCCTGGCTATGGTAAAAGCCATCTCGTAAGTAGTGACTTTACTAATTAGGAATAGGGGAGGAAAACACAATGAAAACATTATTATTAAAACATTAGAATTAAAACTGTAAATTTAAAAAAAAAAAAAAAAGCTTAGACAAAATAATGGAGAAAGGAAGTCACCACATAGAGAGAAAAAAACTAGAGAGGAAAGGCTCAATTAAAATTTTAAAGCTGCTTAACAATATGAGCAACAGTTAATTTTCCAGTGACCCCCTGATTTCTCTCATGGTCTAGGTACGTTCGAGAAAAGACACAAACAGAGGTTGACATGCGCGTGGGCGTCCACACCGGCACCGTGCTGGGAGGAGTACTCGGGCAGAAACGCTGGCAGTTTGATGTTTGGTCCACAGATGTCACTGTGGCCAATAAAATGGAATCTGGAGGGATTCCTGGGTAGGAAAATTGTGCGCTTCCTTGGTGTCTGCGTAGTGTGTGTCTGAGAGCAGTTCTTTTTTTTTTTTCTAAAATTCACAGTTTTGTATGCTATCTAGGAGAGTGCATATTTCCCAGACCACAAAAGACAGTCTGCATGGGGAATTTGAACTGGAGCCGGGGAATGGTGGAGAGAGGTGTGAGTACCTGCTGGAGAAAGGCATTGACACTTACTTAGTTCTAGTTCCTAAGCAGAAAGCCAATGGACTCAATGGAAATGTGAGTGTCTTGTTCCTTTATCCCATACAAAATAAATCAAATCAATTAAATGAACATTTTTTGTTATTGATGTAATATTAACAGATGTTGTATCTGCTTCTCCTCCTCAGACACCTGGTACATTGACCAATAGAAATTCCAAACAGTTGATCAACACCACAGCATCCAATGGGAATGCAGTCTCACAACAGTCCACACCTACTGAGTCTAAAAAGGAGGTGAATTACAGCTGCCGGTCATCATTTCAGTAACCAAAGATTAAAGTGTGTTGTTACTTGTGTATACATGAGTAAGGCCTATCTATATGTTTATAAAAAGATAAATTATGTGAATTATTTCTTTCAATTATAAAAGAGAAAGCTTCACTTGGTAATGTTGTCTGTATCTGATGCGTTTCTCTTTGCATTACTGGCAACCTTAGATGACTAACAGAGCCGAGGAACAAACCATCAACAGACGACTCCAGCAGGAGCTGCTGGAGAGAGAGACTCAAAAAATGTAAGAAAAAAGAAACTTTAAATAAATTTAATTTGAAAAAGTGCAATAAAAGGATTCATTTTAAAGACTAAATCATAGAAATCGGATTCGGTGTTCCAGGAATTGAAAAGAAACAAACTCAGTGAAGTAACCCACATGCATCTCCTCAATCGGTGTCCCATCCCCCCTTTTTAGTATCCATGTCCTTCAAAATGTTCTTTTCTACCTGCTAAATCTCACTGCATTTTTGACAGAATGAAGGATCATGAGATCAACCCCGTTTCTCTCCGTTTTGTGGATGGAAAGTTGGAGGACCACTACTCCTCAGAGAAGGAGAGGAGGAGCGGAGCGGCCTTCTCCTGCTGCATGATCGTACTCCTTTTCATCACAGCAATGGAGGTCTTCATAGACCCACTGTGAGTTTATGTATCATGTATGTGTCACTTTATAGCATGGGTGGCACAGCGGTGCAGCACCATCACCTCCCAGCAGACCTTTGTATGTGGAGTTTGCATGTTCTCCGTGTAACTGTGCCGGTTTCCTCCAGCAGTCCAAACACTTCCATGTTAGGTGAATTGGTGATACTAAATGAGTATGAGCATGTGTGGTTGTCTGTCTCCCTGTGTTAGCCCTGCTATACACTTGTTCTGGGTATACCCCGACTCTCACCCTGTAACAGCTGGGACTGACTCCTTGGCCAATGTATTGTTGTAGTGATAGCACATGATAATTTATTAGAAATTGTAGGACGTTGTCTGATGATGTGTGTTCTCCTTCTAGGTTGTTTGTGAACTATGTGACTCTCGCAGTAGGACAGGTATTGCTGCTAATACTCACAGTATGCTCCCTGGCAGCCATCTTCCCCAGGGTGAGAATTTTTTTTTTAAAAAGGAAACGTAATTTTTTTGTAAATTGTCGACAATGGTAACCAATTAATTGCTAAATGCCTTTGATTAGTATGTTCAAAGCTCTCTAACAATAATGTAGAGCCTAAAAACTATGGTGATGTGAAAAACTAAGTACACCCCATGATTCAATAGGTTTTAGAGCAACCTTAGCAACAATACCTTGAAGTAACAGTCTGATGTTATCAGTCTCTCACATCATTGGGTGGGAACTTTGGCCCACTCTACTATACAATGTTACTTCAGTTCATTGAGGTTCTTGGGCACTGTTCATGCACAGCTCTCTTAAAGTCCCGCCACAGCATTTCAGTCAGGTTGAAGTCTGGATTTTGACAAGGTCATTGCAGCACCTTGATTCTTTTCTTTTTCAGCTTTTCTGTTGCTGCTGTGCCTGGATCATCCTGTTGAACAACCCAGTTGGACTCTAGAAACTTTGCTATACAGTGGAGTTTGTGGTCAACTCGGTGACTGCAAGGTGTTCAGGTCCCGTGGTTGCAAAACAAGCCCATCACTCCTCCACCACTGTGGTTGACAGTTGGGGTGTTTATGCTGATATATTGTGCTTGGTTTTTGCCAAATATAGTCTTGTGCAATACAGCTGTACATCTCCATATTGATGTCCAAAAGTCCAAAGGATGTTGTTCCAGAAGTTTTGTGTTATTTTTAAGTTGCAATTAGAGAAGAGGCTTTTTGCTGGCAACCCTTCCAAATAAGATCTACTTGTTCAGTCTATTTCTAAATGGTCTCTCATGAACTTTAACATGCTAACTGAGATCTGTAGAGTCTGAGATGTACTGTAGCTCCTGGTTTTTTGTTGATGTTTTTTGCAGTTTTCTGAGAATTGCAGAGTCTAACCTTGGGGTGAATTTGCTGGGACGTCCACTACTGGAAAGATTGTGCCATTGTGTTAACACACACCTGAATGCTCCAAATCAGCAAGCTGACGAAACCTCTGCTTTTATAGAGGTGCTCACACTTGCTAATCATGTGCATTTGATTTGCAGCACTTTGCTGCTTCTTAAGGTCTTAAGTCCTATGGAAGCATTAAGGGTGTACTTAGCTTTTCAGAGCACTGAATTCAGTCCTGTAAAAAATTTATTCTCGCAGGGCTTTAGCTAAGTGATATTTAGCATTTTGATTGGTTTTTACAATTGATAAGGAATTTTTCTCAAAGCAGTACTGATTTTATTGTCACACAGGACAGAATGAAAGTTCTACAGTTTACACTACACTATATAAAAGATGGCCACCTTTTTAACATTTTCTTATCACAGATGTTCTCCAAGAGGTTGGTGTCTTTCTCAATGTGGATTGATCGCACACGATGGGCGAGAAACACGTGGGCCATGGCAAGCATATTTGTTCTAACCATGGCTGTGATCGCTGACATGGTACGACTTCAAGAAACTTGGTAAAACTGCATGTGTGCATGTCCGTAATCGTGGCAATATGGATGAACTTTTTTGTCATTTCGTTATATAACTTAATGTCATAACGGGAAAACACATACAATCAGTTTCCAGGAAATTCCAGTTGGGATTAATGTACAACATCATAGCTCCCAATCTGAGTGTGTGTGCATTCGACTTTCCATAAGTGTGTTCCTACTTTGTCCTCATCAGACTATCGCTGCCTTTTATGCGTCTGACAGTATGATCCCAGTGGGGTCTATTAGTTGTCCGTCTTGCTGCCTGCTGGCTCATTTGTCACAGCCCCATAGGAGCAACTTGCTACACACGCTGCTGCCTTTGTGAGCTGAAGAGAATAGCGGATGCTAAAGAGAGCGTTCATTTCTCTGCTAGGCTGTCATGTAGAAGTGACAGTCGCCCTTTGAAGAAAATGAAGTACTACTACTACTGTTGTCGTATTCGGGTTATTCTCGACATAGGCACAAGTTTTAGCTCAAAACGTGAAGTTGTCAATTTTTCTGCCAGTTGGAGTGAGTGGATTTTTTTCTTTTCGTTGTGTTGCAGTTAAGTTGTGCACCTCCATCCCTTCGGATCTTCAACAGCACGTCTGGTCCGATGTTGGAGTCGCTCGGTGATGGAGGCTGTGCAGATAATCCGAAGCACTACAGCTTCATGGCTGTGATGTCACTCATTGCAACAACCATGTTGGTGCAAGTGAGCCACCTGATTAAACTAGGCCTCATGGTGCTGGTTGTCACAGCAACTGGAGCCGTTAATATCTACAGCTGGCGGGACCTATATGATCTGTATGATTACATGCAGTTTGCCTCCTACAGGTGAGAAATGACTAATCATCGATAGATGTCTCTTTTAGGTTATTCTGGGTGTTTTGCTTTAGGTTGGATTTGCTGCTGTGTTTACAGTGCTGTGAAAAAGTAGTTGACTCCTTATTGTTTTTTTTAGGTTGTTCCAGATTTGTCATACTTACATAGTTCATATGATCAAACAAATTTTAATAGTTATTAGACAATGCTAACTTGAGTAATAATAACCCAAAAAGAAGATAAAGAACATCTCATAGTTTACAAAAAACATCTTGATGATCCCCAAGAAGTTTGGGAAAATATTCTGTGGACTGACGAGACAAAAGTTACATTTTTTGGAACGTTTGAGTCCTGTTCCATCTGGTATAAACTAACACTTTTCGTAAAAAGAACATCATACCACCAAACATGGTGGTGGTAGCATGATGGTCCAGGGATGCTTTGCTGCTTCAGGACCTGGACAACTTGCTGTAACTGATGGAACCATGAATTCTGCTCTTTACCAGAAAATCCTGAAGTCTGACCATGAATTCCTGCCATGAAGCTCAAGCACACTTGGGTTATGCAGCAGAACAATGATCTGAAACACCAGCAGATCCACCTTTGAATGGCTCAAAGAAAGCAAGATGAAGGTTTTGGAGTGGCCTAGACAAAGTCCAGACATAAATCGTCTTAAGATGCTTTGGCGTGACCTTACACAGGCCGTTCATGCTTGAAAACCCTCCAGTGTAGCTGAATTAAAACAAGTGTGCAAAGAAGACTGGACCAAAATTTCACTACAGTGATGTGAAAGATTCTTTGCCAGTTATTGCAAATGCTTGATTGCAGGTCTTGTTGCCAAGGGTGGCACAACCAGTTAAGGGTTAAGGGGCCAATTACTTTTTTTCAGCACTGTTAATGACAGTATTGTCTCTAATGGTATCCCACTTTTGTATTTTCAGAACATTGATAGTGCCATCCAAGTACCTCATGACAGTGATGATTATTGTTATGATGATTGGCTTTTACTTCTTTGCACGCCACGTGAGTGTCACATCTATGTAACACCCGGAGGGTTAGAACAAGAAAATGTTATTCAACAAAATTCAAATTTTTCCATAATAGGTTTCTCTCAAAATATGTCATTAATTCTGTCTGTGTTGCGTGTCTGTGTGCAGCTGGAGCAACAGTCAAGGAAACTATTTCTGTGGAAGATTGGCGTGCGCGATCAGAAAGAGAGAGTCTTTGAAATGAGACGCTGGAATGAAGCGTTGGTCACCAACATGCTGCCAGAGCATGTGGCAAAACACTTTCTGGGCACTAAAAAAAGAGACGAGGTATATATGTTGAGTTTGTTACCATAGGAGTCAGGGAGAGAAAACAACATGAGTGAGAATGGAGGAGAAGCCATATTAAACAGCATTTTGCGATTTAAAACCATTTGAGCTTACACCTTCTGTGTGAGCAGCAGAAACAGTTGTTCAAAAGCAGCTTAAAGTAATGAAGGTACCGCAGGTGATGCTGTACTGTGCCATCTTGTGGCCCATCTTATAATTACATATTAGTAGCAATAAGCTTAAAAACTGTTTTTTATGACCCAACAAGTCATTTGTTTTGTATAGGAGCTGTACAGCCAGGGGTATGATGAAATAGGGGTAATGTTTGCATCCATCCCCAATTTTTCTGATTTCTACACTGAGGAGAGCATCAATAACGGGGGCATTGAGTGTCTGAGGATTCTCAATGAGATAATCTCCGACTTTGACAGCGTGAGTTCTGGCAATGTTGCACACTAAACGTACACTAAACTAAACGTGACCTCAAAGCATGAACTTAACACCAGGAAGTAAAACTAATCAGTGTCCACTTTCCCCACCAGTTATTAGACAGGGACGAGTTCAGGTGCATTACTAAGATCAAGACGATTGGAAGCACCTACATGGCCGCATCAGGCCTCACACCGGAAAGCAACACAAATGGATATGGCAACCGCAAGGTGTGATAATCTATCAGCATTATATGTCTATACCAATCTGTTGAAGCCTTTTATCTAAAGTGATTATTCTAATAATTATAAGAGCTATTTACTGGTTGTCTACAGCCAGAGGACCAGTTGCTGATTGAGCGCTGGCAGCACCTCGCTGACCTGGCAGACTTTGCCTTGGCCATGAAAGTCACCCTCAACAACCTCAACAAGCAGTCCTTCAACAACTTTATGCTACGAATCGGTCAGTGTTTGCACCTGAGAGTGAGTCTGAGTGTCCAACTGCAAATGTGCACATGTGTTCATGTCTCCTTTTTGATCCCTTAAGGTCTAAATAAAGGAGCAGTTCTGGCCGGAGTGATCGGAGCTCGTAAACCTCACTATGACATCTGGGGCAACACGGTCAACGTGGCGAGCAGAATGGAGTCAACTGGAGTGATGGGAAACATTCAGGTAGCACAACCAAACGTTCCCAAAACCAAAGATGCAGCAAATTTAAGCATCCTTTTTATTGTGTCCATCTCTTCTAAATGCTATGTTCTACTTGGACCTCAGGTTGTAGAGGACTGCTATGACATCCTGAAGGAGTACGGCTTTCGTTTTATCCGAAGAGGGCCCATATATGTCAAAGGGAAAGGCGAGCTGCTGACCTTTTTCATGAAAGGCAAAGACAAACCCAATACCAAAGATGGTGCAGTAACTACTACCCTTCCACACCAAGTTGGAGACCTTCACTGACTTTTTTTTTAATCTCTTCAAATGGCATAAGCCCAATAACAGGCCTGAGCAAAATGTCAGTTTTGTCAGCCATGAATTTCACAGGATCTTGTTTTTTGTGCGCTTCATAGCCCATGTGAAGAATATGACGGTAGACTGACACAACAAAAACGCTAATGCACAATTATCAGGACTTTTATAGACAAATGTTTCAAGAAACATGTTTTGTAAAGTTGTAAACAAATTTAAGAATGTCTCAGAGAGCTCCTGAGCTAAAGATTGCTGCACTTGATTCACAGAGTGCTACAGACACAAGAAAAACAAAAATCTATGTCTGATTTTTTTCAACATTTTTCATTTCATTATTTGAAAAAGCAAACACTTCATCCTCTTTGATACAGTCCCTGTGAATAAATTTTATAAGCTCACATATAAAAAGGACATTGTTTAAATCTTGAAAAACGGTATGAAAATTAAACGCATCCCTACAGACTATGACCTGTGACAAGGTGAGGTGTTTATGTATTTTGTGTGGTCATCGTACATAGACCTAACGAGATTTCTGTAGCCTTTAGAAAAATTATTATGTATGCTTTTATGTCTGGTAGGTGATTTAAACAAGATCTCCAAATTATCTGAAATAAATAATCCCACAATAAGTAGTATTATACATGTAAAGAACTATCAGTTTGTCCAGGATTGGCCGCTCCATCGAATTACACCAAAGTGTTTGCTGTTTCATGTTCGAAAGAGTCTCTAAAAAGCCAGAAATTTTATATCAGCATCTACAGGTAACTGTAAGGGTCAAAATGCATCTTTCTGCAATCAGGGAGAGAGTGAATAAAATCAAGCTGCATGGAAGGTTGAATTTGGCTAAGAGGATTTTAGAGTAAAACTACATTTTGTCGGTGAACACAGATGCAAAGGCAAGGGCTTTTAGAATAAATTTTTCTGCACAAATAGAGTTCATTGCTTACACTAACGGTAAACATGGTTTGATTGTTTTTTTTTCCAGACCAAAGACAATTTTGGGGGGCAATGTAACCTCATACAATTTGTGGCGAGAATGTTCTGGCTTAGGTTTATTTCACTGCCTCTGGGAGCACACAGCTTATAATGAACAATCCAAATATGAATTCGCATCAAAGGGCGCATGAAGGTAATGTGAGGCCATGTGTTTGAAAGCTTAGGTTGAAGCAGATGTGGACTTTTTTTTTTTACAGGATAATGATCCTAAACAAGAAAAGAGCACACAAAGAATAAATGTAGGGTTAGTCAGAACCTAGAAGCGAATCCCACTGTATTTTTGTGTGGAGGTTTGAAATAAGCAGTACATAACAGAAAAGGTACCAAGAAAGGTACTGAAGGAACTGAGCATGTAAGAGTGGTCAAAGCTGCTCATCTACAAGATCATGAAGAAGCTTCTGGTATCAGCTAGTTCATATTAATGTTGAATAAACGAATGGAAGAGTTCTGAGGCATACAACATCTTTATCGGTATGCACTCTTTCAAAAAGGGTCGGGTGTTTGCCTAGCCAAAACGTATGTAAATTACAAGTTTTCAGTAGATAAATAATACATGACTTTCCTTTTTCCTTTCTTTTTTATGTATCTTGCACTGGAGTTTCTTTTTTAAATGATGTAAGGTAATCACATTGCAATTATACTGCGTTAATAAAACATTTTTGCATTAAACTTCTTGATTATTCCGCCTTGTGGGATTGACTTCAGGATCCAACATCAACTGGTCTGCTTGCCAAAACCATTTGTCCAAGACAGTGCTTAAGTACCAAATAAGTGTACTGCCATGTTTAATTTAGTCTGATAATACACTCATGTTAATACATTCTCATGGTTAATATAATTGATTTTCATTCTTTAATTTGGTCTGATCTAATGTTAAGATTTTCATTGGGACTGACCATAAAGGACAAGATTTGAAATGGGTACATCAGACAGTTCAGGTTGAATAGTATGGAGACAAAGTTAAAGAGGCAAGAAGGTTTGGACATGTGCAGAGGAGGGCTGGTGGATATACTGTACAAAGGGTGTTAAATATTGAGCTTCCAGGCCTCGAGCAAAAGAGGAAGCCCACAGAGAAGATTCATGGATGTAACCAAGGAAGACATGTCGAGGGATGATTTGATAGAGGAGAAATAGGGTGAGATGAAGGCAGATCTGTGCTGTGGCAACCCTAAAGGGAGCAGTCAAAAGAACAAGTTTACACTGATCCACTTTGGAAGTTCATGTTTATTTGGGCCTGGTTACTAGTCTTCTGACTGAGTGATTCATTAATTCAATCACTTATGAAGATACCAGAAAATAAACCCTTGTTCAGCCGAAGTCAACTAATTTTCCTGTAAGGTTTAAATGAAAATAGTTGGCTTATGTTGTTATTCAAACTAATAAAGAGCGTATTAGTACAGTACAAATAACACATGGCGGTTGATTCACATTTTTTTTTGTCTCCCATAGTCTTAGCTTAAGTTAAATCTCATAGATGGACCTTAGTGGGAACACTTATGTTAATTTATTTTTATTCTTAACGCGATTACGTGTATAGTATTTTAGTGATGAAGTTAACTTTTATACCATTCTTTAGGCCTTGGATACGAAGATATCGAGGACACATTTTCATTTACTTATTTTGTCACTGTGTTAGCTAGTGATCAGTAGACTAGCTACACTAGATTTACTCATTACGCTAATTCAAAATTCCGGATATATTACACTTCAAGTCTCTGGAGCACTAAAATTAACTTTAATATGAAATGTTATTGTTTTTTGATCATTATTATGCTAACTAGGTTCTCATGCACCACCCATGGATTATAATTCTACCCGGAAGCCTGGTAGTGTAGGAATTTCCGGTTACGTCAGGGCGTCAGGACTCCATTAGAGCTGCAGCTGTTTTGAGAGAAACAACAACAAAACGGGCTAACTGATAGAGCTTCCACAGTGACAGTACGCTCTAAGCCTGACAACGAGGCCTCAGATCTGGAAGCTTAACCTTCATTTCCCACCCGGAGCTTCGCCGGCTTCTAACCACGGCCGCTCTCGGTGAGGAAACTCTGGCCTCCGCTTCCTCCTCCTCCGACTCGGACACCGGCGGAGCGTCGCCGCCCCCGCGGAAGAAGCACCGAGCCTCGGCGGTGGAGGGAGCAGGAGAGCCCGGGGCTTCAGCAGTTTTGACAGGCCTTTCCGGAGTTGTCCTAGGACGCGGTGCATACTCTCAAGCCACCTCTGCCATCCACTTTAACCGAAGTGTTGTCAACAACCTCAGCAGCAGTATGCAGGCAAACGGGGCTGGACAAGGACAAGAATCCTCGGAGCTCTCTTGCTTAAACAGCGCACAAAACGGGGAGTCCTCCTCGGTCGGAGGAACTCACTCAAATGGCCTTCTCTCCAGCACAGATAACGGTAATAACGTCGGTACCAGTAATGGATCTTCAGTAGGGCCTTGCACGGGGACTTCGGCTGCTTCTACGGCCTCGAGTTCGGAGGTCGGCTCGTTGAAAAAGAAGAAACGACTAACGCAGGCGGAGGAAGATGTCATACGATTAATAGGGCAACATCTCCACGGACTAGGACTGAAGTAAGTTTATTCAGTGTGTCAGTCGAGGAAAAACTCGCGAAGGCAGTTAACCTTAGCATCGAACATAAGAAGTGCAATCTGTATAACTTGGATTTTATGTGAAACTGCGAAATAGCAGCTGGTAAAGGCGATATTAGTGCGCTTGACAGACACAAACATGGGGGGATGGGGTTGGTAGTTAGCCTGTGAGCTCGGCAGTTGGTAGAAAGAAGGGGTCCATCTTGCACAATAACAGCTAGCATCGGTAGCCTGCGCTAAGGTGTTGTGTCTTGATATTAAACGTTCACGGAAAGATAAAACATAGTTCAACATAGAGCTGTTTCACGAGTTCACCATAACTCGTAGGAGCCTTTTAATGCCAGTTACGTCACGATCTATTAATAAATGTTATAGATTTCGCAGTGAATAAAAGGCATTACATCATCTAACATTAGTAACGTTTGTTCACACAAAACAAGGATCGCAGATTTGTTGTGGTTTTTCAGCTATATAAAATGGAGACGGTTCAGTTTTCCTAATTAGGTACTTAAGCAGAATGATCGAGTTCACGACGTGAGTTTTACGTTTGAGAGGTTATTGCGCAAAAAGCAATTGCGGAGAAAAATGTTAGGTTAGTGCACGGGGTTTTCAACGTCGGCTTTTTACTCTGGTGGCTTTCTTCTTTTTGTAGCTCGTCTGCAAATGCAGCACGTTTTTTTTTCATTTGGGGTTTCTTTTTAGAGAGGTACATGGAGAAGTCTTGTAATGCTGAAAGACACTGTAATAACGGGTATGGGTTATGAAATATGACCTGGTTATTTTAGTATTCCTAGTGCACTCTTTGCATTTCTTGATGGGTCCTTGGAACTATTTATTTCATCAAATCAGGCACCATTTTACACAGCTATCTCACGAATGTTAGAACTTCTCTCCTGCCTTCATTTTTTCCGTCTTTGTTGCTGTGTCCGAGCAATGTGTCATCAGCCAGTCACAAACAGTGACGTGCATGTATTGGAGCGTGTATTTATTTAAAGTCAGCAGTCAATACTGTGGGCGACATTTGTTCCCGAACTGAGCAGAATCGGATGGCTTCATGGCGGCTGAGGAATGCGCTTTGTGCCAGCTGTTTCACATGGAAACGTTGGTTTGAATCTAATTATAGAAATGAGGGTTTGTTGTTTTTTTTGTTTTGTTTTTTTCCCAAGAAACGTGTGTATGGTGATCTTCAAACTGCCAGTGGTTGGGTCGCTTGATTTCTAGTGTTCAGCTGAGAAAGTATAGCATTATAGGCATTATAAAAGACATTGCTGTGTTTACTATGAGGGTTTTTTTTCTTTTCTTTTTTTTTGGGGGGGGGGGGTGAAATTGCCTGGTATGAAACAGAGCCCCTACATTTCAGCCAGGGAAATACAATCGAAATCGGGCTCAACACAGAGCTGCTGCGCCACTCCATTGATACCTGAGAATGATGTCATCATGCTGAAGGTGTCAGCCACCCCCCCATACCCATTTCACTTGCATTATCTTGCACACACATCTCTGCAGGAGCTTTTATGGGAGTGGAGTGTGTTTAGCAGAGGGATGGTGTTTGCACAGATGGTTATGGTTCACTGTTGACAGAGCCGAAGGGGGTGATGTCAACCGCAGTGGAAGCTTGATTCATGTTGGTGTCCACAAATAATGCTGGGGTGACACAACTGCCCCACAACCGGCTTCTCCCAGTTATTGTTAGCCATTAAATTATATTCTCCCTACTGTCGGCCACAAACATTAATATCGTCTTGTCACCCAGTACACTATTTGCCATCACCATAAAGTATTGGCATAATGACATAAATGACTAGTGGGGAAAAAGGTCTATAACCTACCTAAAAAATGTCACTTAACATAATGATGGGCTAACTTGTCAGCTGACTGAGCTCACATTTTCAGGTATGACTGTTAATAGCTGGAAAACCACATTTGCCCTTGATTTTATTTTTTTCTCCTTTTCACATGTCTCATCATTATATATCTGGATAACTTCCTCTCCTCCACTCTCCTCCTGTGTCTCTGCAGTCAGACGGTGGACCTGCTGATGCAGGAATCAGGCTGCAGACTGGAACACTCCTCAGCTACCAAGTTCCGCAACCATGTCATGGAAGGAGAGTGGGACAAGGTTAGTATTTGTTTACAGTGACTACATAATAGGAAATATTCTGGGCAACATGGAATATGTGACAGTGAAATTTCACTTCAAAACGCAGAGCTAGAATACATACAGTATCTTTTCAGATCAGTCTCGTCTCATATTAATTATCAACCAAAGCTAAGTTTATGAAAGCAGCAGGTGGTAACATAGGTGAGTTCAAACAGCAGTCTGTACGGGGCACAGTTATGCAAACCCAGCAGCATGAACTTGTTTAATTTTTAATGTTGAAGCCCGCAGGACAACCCTCTGGGGCTGAGTAGAATGAACAGAAATTTAAAGGTGACGTAAAATGCTTATTAAGGCGTCTTTATGTAATTGGCTTTTAAATTGCCAGTTTATTTTATTAGCGCTTGATCCAGCACTTTACAGCAGACCCATAAAAGTGTTAATGCCGGTAGAAATGAATCTCCTGGTGTAACGACCCTACATTGGTTTAGAGCACCTGTGGTCAAAATTAGACTAATACACAAGCAATTTGTTTTGATTCCATAAAGTTATCTACAAAACGGTAAAAGTAGCTGGTAGTTTGAGATTTGACCTTTACATTTTGATCACTGCACAGTTGCATTGTCAAAGCCTTATAGATTAGGTGACCATAAAATCTGTATCACTGTTTATATAATTAGTTTTTGGGTTGTTTTTTTTTCTTGTGCATGCATGGAAAGTGCTGAGCTAACGATTTCTCCCTCTTTCTCTCCCCTCTGTCACCCTCCTTTTGTTTCGGTGCAGGCTGAGAATGATCTCAACGAACTGAGAGCATTGATGCATTCTCCCAATGCTATTGTGGTAAGCTCCCTTTGCCCAAACCTGAACTGGACTGAATGACAGTCAGTCAGTTAGCAGGCACAGCTGGACTTTCCAGAATGACACAGTTATAGAGCAGATTCCTTTTTTTTTTTTTTTTTTTTTTTTAGAGCAGATTCCTGTTGTGGACAGCGCCACAAGAAGGAGCGAATCCACATTTAGATTTAGAGTAGTGTACTGGATACTGTTTTTGAGCAGAGTGTGACTCCACATTGCAATGCTGTTGGGGTTTTTTTTTACATAGTGTCTTTACATTGATTATAACTAATAATCCACCAGTGTGTGAATGTGAGAGTGAATGAATAGTGGAATTGTACAGCGCTTTGAGGGCCCCGAAAAGCGCTATATAAATGCAATCCATTATTATTATTATTATTACTATTAATAGATTTAAAAGCTATGTTTTGGTTTGATTCTTGCTACTACAGCTTTGTTTTTGCCAGGTCAGTCAATACTGGGAGCAGATATGAGAGATCAAGAATTTCCATTACAGAACATGGTTTAAAAGAATTAAATATGTATACATTTAACAGCACATTGAGAACATATCCATGTCAGCTACAGTATTTAACAGAAAAGACTGCAGTTGTGTATTTCTGCAGTACACAGTACATCTATCAGGGCCTTTAATATTGAATACCACTGATCCACAAACATTTATTCCTGTGAAGATTAGTATGAGAGTAAATACTTTACAGTATCAGTTTGGTAATGAGGCTCAGCTCAGACTAATTATCCCTAGCTAGCATGCTAATTAGCAACAAGATGAGCTCCAAAAATACAAGTGCCTGCTGCTCTGTGTCATAAGGTTTCTAACAGCCATTCCCTGCTGAGTTATTGTGAAAATGGATGTAGCTTTTTAATGTTTTTTGTTTTGTTTTGTTTTAAATTCCCCTTCATAACGCCATTTTAGTTCTTGAGTTGAGATTAGCATTGTCATAGTCAACATGACATTCACAACAGTTCTGGAGCACAGTTTGCTCGTGTCACGGGCCTAAGGGGGAGAACTCTGAGATGTGTGTTTCTGCCCTCTTTATTTACAGAGTTATGTGGGTGGATTTTGTGTAGTCGATGTGAGTGTGCTTGCTGTACTTGCATACCTGAGATAGGATGGAGGCGCTTAACACTGCAAATGACATCGCTAAACTGCAGCAATGTGTAAACACTATAAAAGAAATGGTGATGTTAATATTACCATATGTGCTCTGCATATTTGTAAATATATTCTAATAATGACAAATTGATTTTTTTTAAATTATATTCTACCACTAATTTGAGTTTTATTGTATCAGTGTCATATATCCTAAATGGGAATGTTTAGTTTTTTTTGCTTCCTTAAAATGTGGTACTTTATCCTTTTTTATGATAAAGTTATGCAAACTAGCTGTCTTGATATATATGGTTAAAATCACTCCCTGTCAGTGTCAAAGCAGTAGTTTAAGCTTATTTGTCATTCTTTTATTTTCTCCTTACAAACAGAATGCCAGTACACTCTGATAAATGGTTTTCATTGTTGTGGTACAAAAAAGAAACATGTTTCAGCTTGAAGGCATTATCCACGTAATTCAAAACAACAATAAATGATAACCAGGTGAGCTTTAAACGTCACTCAGTAAAAAGAATGCATAATTGCTTGATAGGGTGAAGCACACAAAAGGCCTTTTTTATTCCTCAGCTAGAAATCCAGTATGATGTATGTTGCCAAGTATTTCAAGGTGTATGAGTATTGCTTCCTCTTTGAAGGTGTAGTCACGCAGATGCATTTCTGTTATGGAGGGAAGCATATAAGTGTTAAATGTTACAATCTGAGTCCAAAAGGTTTGAACAGAGATCTGTTGTTGAGCCGTTTCTTTTATTTTATTTATTAGTATTCCATATTTTCACTGTGCAGATGCATATATCGGTGCCACTTATTTTTGACTTTGATTGTAAAATGTTATAAAGAGCTAATAAGAATTTATGCCATTGTTGGACAAGGTCTGGAAACATCTTATTTTTGTTGGCGTATTTTTCTGATATTTTCAGTATATGTTAATATCTAAATGAGTTTGTTTTTTTTCATCTATATATTATGATAAGAATGTTACTATGGGATGGGGACATCTGCTCTTGGGTGATAATGTGGCTTTAGCTACATGAGATTCCTAAAAAGTACTTTGCAACACAGAACACATATTATTGTAGTTTGGAACACCTCTGTGCGAGTCTTTATTCATTTATTATTATAGATAGTTTCATATTTTTAATCTAACTTATTTTCAGTTATAAAAACTGGATGGGGTTTCTGGCTCTGGCAGTCATGTTTTCTTCCTGAGAAATCTTTGCTTGCTGGGTATTGCATTTATTGATGCATCCTATCATGCAATTATATATTCTCTTTAATGTTTGATGTTTGAACCTTTTCCCAAAATTAGAATGAAGGCTTTGTTAGCTGGCGCCAGCCTTATTTGTTTTGATATTTGCAGCTATGGGAGACTTGGTGCATTGAACGTTTGGAATTGAGTACTGTTGCTGCTGTTCTTTACTATTTCTTCCTCCTGTATGTTTTTGTGTTTATAGATTACCTTCTTTATACCTGTGCTTCTCTTCTTTCTACTCAGCGTATGAAGTTCCTGCTGCTGCAGCAGAAGTACCTTGAGTACCTGGAGGACGGAAAAGTCTTGGAGGCTTTGCAGGTCCTCCGGGGAGAGCTGACGCCGCTCAAGTACAACACAGATCGCATCCACGTACTCAGCGGGTACTGTTTAATGTTACCTCTGGCTTATAGCCATCATCAGGATGTTCACCCTGTCTGCACAAATACACACCTACTAACCACCCATATAGCTATTGGAGAGTCCTGTAGATGCTAATGGTACGCCTGTTTGGTGATTTACTTGTACCAAAATCTGCACCTGTATAAATATTGTTTGCTAATAATTAAGGGAATATTAAATTGTCTTACATTATGATAATTAATGAAGCTTAAGCTGTTGAATTCACTGTAAAACGTCTATATGGTAAATGATTTTAGTAGTAATTTTCACAGTGCAGTTCTTGTCACGCTTACTGTTTTATCTCCAGTAATAAAACAATCATGGATCTTTTTGCTTGATCTGCAAATGTTAGTCAGCTCTTTTAAAAAAAAAAAAAAAAAAATCAAATACCTGAATGTAACAAGTTCATCTTAGACCCTTCAGGATGCTTTATTTACCACATCAGAAAGTTTGCTAAATTTAGTCTAAGTTAAAATCTGTATTTAATTGTCAGTGGTTGTAGTTTACGGCCATTCTTATCACTATTTTAAGCTCCTGTTTACTTCCTGGTGATAAGATGTCTTTTTAAAGTGGTAATAATCCTTCATGGATGTTATGATGTCCTCTCAGTGTGTTTTTTGCTTAAACTGCGTTCTTGTATGTTGTTTCAGGTACCTAATGTGTAGCCATGCTGAGGATCTTAGGGCCAAGGCAGAGTGGGAGGGCAAGGGCACGGCTTCACGCTGCAGGCTGCTGGATAAACTACAAAGTGAGGAGGCATTTCCATAACTGACCCTGTACAGCTAACAGATGTTGTCTTATTTTTGTGTGTGTGTGTGTGTGGGCATATTCCATGTACAGCTGTGAATCTCTATGATCCGTTTTTTCCTCTCTATTTGTAGCATACCTGCCTCCTTCTGTGATGCTGCCCCCTCGTCGACTGCACACCCTGCTCCGGCAAGCAGTGGAGCTGCAGAGGGACCGCTGCCTTTATCATAACACCAAGCTGGACAATAACCTGGACTCGGTCTCTCTCCTCCTTGATCACGTCTGCAGCAGGTTGGTACTGCAAAGCTAGCATGTTGCACTGTCTCTGAGACGCCAGACTTTGCTAAATTATAAAACTGTAATATTTTACTCTTGTTGTTATAAAACCAAAATGTTGGAGCTCCTTGTGATTCTAAATGTTGTTTTTGGAGTGGAAGTCAGCTGATTTTTCTCTTTAATGACATACTCCACTACTATGTCTCCACTACTTTTCTTTTGTACCTTGATGCTTTGTATATTTTAACCTGTCGCATTTTCTTTCTCCTATTTATTTGCTGTGTATTGTAATGCCCCAAACACCTGTAGCTCATCAGGGAATGGACATGCAGCCTCTGGGGGTGTCCTCTGGTGTCTGGAACGTTGACACTGGCAAAGGATCCTTTAAGTCTTTTGTAGTGTGAGATAGGGTGAAGTTGATAGGTTGGGGGAGTGGGGTGTTTAGTGTGCACCAATGTTTAAGTAGATGGTACATGTCAAAGCAATATCCAGGATAAATCCAGGATTTTCCAGCAGATAATCACTGTTGTTCACAACCGGTCAGTGGTTTTACTGCTGTGGCTCATCTAAAATCGATTGCTTTAACTGACACAATGAAGGGAAGATGAAATTCAAGTTCTTTAAGGCTCTGGTTGCTCTGTCTTTGTTCACACACCCTTGGAACAATGCACAAAAGTCACCAATGGTGCCTTTGGATTGGCAGACTGAGGATTGACCTCTTTATAAAGGGCGAGCAGTGGGTGTGTTACATCTTCAGAGGATCACAGTTCAGTGCAGTGGTGCTGGCGAGGAGAGTCTAAGCATTAGTTCAAACTCCAGTTCGGAAAGAGGAATATGGAAACTGGGCCAACTGTCGATCTCAGGGAATAGTACAGGGTGTGTTGGAGTTTTCCCCATAAATCTACATGCATATTATGGACCTGGGAAAATGCATATGACCAAATCCTTTAGGGGACTCGCTCCATTTAGTAGAAGAGTTCAAGAACTTTGCAGGCTTCTTCATGAGTGGGGCAAGGGTGGAATGGATAGAAAGATCAATCAGAAACTGTAGTGATCTGGGCACTGTGACTGCTTTGTGTGGTGAAGAGAGGGCTTAGCCCAAAATTGATGACTTTCTGGTAGATCTTACCCTCACCAGTGGGCACCAGCTGTGGGTAGCAACTAAAGGATTAAGAATACAAGGAACAGAACCAAGATTCTTTCAAAAGGTGTCCTTACAAGTGTAAGGATTAGCGATACCAACTGTTAGCTACAAAGTGATGGGCAACATGCCAAGTGTTTTTCTTTTAGGTGGGCTGTAGAGCTGGTGGGAGCTCTGCTTTGCATGAGGGGCTCAAAGTAGAGCTGCTGCCTCTGTGCAGTGAAAGGAGACAACCGAGGTGATTAAGGCTTAGACGGCTGCCCCGGCCACCTGGACCTGGGTTAAATGGATGACTGAATTAAGATTTTAACTTTTTCATCTTGTGTGTGTGTGTGTTACAGGAAGCAGTTCCCATGTTACACTCAACAGATTCTGACTGAGCATTGTAATGAGGTGTGGTTCTGCAAATTCTCAAATGATGGCACCAAGCTAGCCACTGGCTCCAAAGACACTACTGTCATAATTTGGCAAGTGGACCCAGTAAGTTTTGGGGGGTTTTTTTATTAGTATTTTAATTTCAGACTTTAAAATCTCTTGACAATTTGTTTTTTTTCTTGTTGTTTTTTTTAATTTCCACAAATAAGGGCCCAGTCCATATTGTGTCTCAGGGTTTTTCTTTGTCCTCTTACTATCTGTGTAGGAGACCCACCAGCTGAAGCTGCTGCGAACCCTGGAGGGTCATGCATACGGCGTCTCCTACTTAGCCTGGAGTCCCGATGACACCTACCTGATCGCCTGCGGACCGGATGACTGCTCCGAGCTCTGGCTCTGGAATGTTCAGGTAAGGTTGATGCACGGTGGCTTCACTTGTTAACTTTAATGCTATATTACCTCTTCAAACAGCAGAGAACATAATAGTACAGTTGTGTAGAAAAGCATACATTGGTGAATCTCAAAATCTTTCTTTTTCAAAATGAGGAAACGTGTGCTGGATAACCTGCCTTAGATACTCTGTAGTGTGCTGTGTGTACTCAGTGACCTCTCCGCTTCACGGATCCCCTTCTGTTTCCTTTCCTGTTACTCAACCCTCCCCCACTCTTGCTTTATATTTCTTCTCGCTGTCTCCCTTCCCCCATTTTCTCTCCTCTTGATTTGCACTCGGTCTGTCAATCCCCCCTCTTCACCAGACGGGGGAGCTGCGGACCAAAATGTCCCAGTCCCATGAAGATAGTCTGACCAGCGTGGCCTGGAACCCTGATGGCAAGCGCTTTGTCACTGGAGGACAAAGGGGACAGTTTTATCAGTGTGTAAGTTAATTATTTTTTTATTCTCTCTCTATGTCTAATGCACAGTTGTTTTTAGTTTGTGTGCTTTCGTCAAATTTTTCACCTTTTTTTTTTTTTTCTTAAAAATAATTAATTAGTCATCTCAGCTATTTTGTTATATTTTTGTTGAATTTTTGTTGAATTTAACTTAAGTTTTAACTGCTGTAACAATTTTTCCACGTTTGGTGCTAAATAAAGCATATCTTATCTTGTTATCATTGCTTCTGTTAATCAGTGCTGAATTCCTGGCATGTTTTCATAATGGCGTGCTGGGGAAGAGAGAAAAGGAAAAGAGATTTGGTTGTGTTAGCAGCTGTTAAACGTCTATTGAAATGCTGGGATAACCTTAATCAGGTTTTCAAACAATCATAGGCTCTTTCAGTATTGTGATTTTCTATCCAACTTACTGAAAGAGCCCATAAAAATATGTTTTTCACAGTTGATCTACAGCTATCTGTGTGTGCTTTGTGACTAAGCAGGTCTTTCCCCTCCCAGGGTGGTTCCCTGTACCTTTTAATGAAGAGTTTTGACACCTTGATATATATGAATAAAGATGTGGTTTGACCATTGGAATAAGTTTGGGATTTTTCCCAAAGGTTTCCCCTCGTAAGCTGATCATCCCCACTAACTTCTGTTTCACAATCGGTCATTTTGTCCTGGAAGCAGGCCTGAAATATGACAGAAACCACTTAAACCACTTCACAACAGAGAAACAAGTGCTTCCCCTCGTAAGCGTCCAATGGGAGTAAGAGTTTAGTATGATTGCCATACTATGCTGTTTCAGTGTTTCTCTTCTCTGATGTGTGTATTTCAGGACCTGGATGGCAACTTGTTAGACTCCTGGGAGGGTGTGAGAGTGCAGTGCCTGTGGTGCCTGAACGATGGCAGGATAGTGCTGGCCTCAGACACCCACCAGCGTATCCGGGGATACAACTTTGAGGACCTTACGGACAGAAACATGTATGTGTCAGCGCTCCTCACCCCTGCACTGTTGTATACCTACATGAAATATTGTTGACATGTGCCATTTTTCTCAAGGGGCTAATCCAGGTGTAATGAATCGCTAATCATGGTAGTTGCTGGAGTTGATCTCTTCTGATGCCGAGCAGTGCTCCTTTTATAGCTATGGTTTCACTTTAAAACGGATGAATACCACAACAAACTCTTCCCGAATTTTAGGAACTCTACAGCTGTCTGTAGTATTTGCTCTAAAATATCACGTTATACTTATCAGTTACATCACACATCACAGTGCCTGACAGGCTGTCTTGTTCACATGTCCTTTACAGAGTTCAGGAGGACCACCCTATCATGTCTTTTACTGTTTCAAAGAACGGAAGATTAGCTTTGTTAAATGTAGCAACTCAGGTAAGCTACTGATCAATTCAGGCTCTTTACAGCATCAGTCCTGCTAAAATGCATGGTTTGTTTTGCTAAACTGTGTAAAGTATCCTTCAGTAGTTACAGTATGTTGGTCTACACCTTTTTGTAGGGAGTGCACCTGTGGGACCTTCAGGACCGGGTGCTGGTAAGGAAGTACCAAGGTGTTACCCAGGGCTTCTACACAATCCACTCCTGCTTTGGAGGACACAACGAAGACTTCATTGCCAGTGGCAGCGAAGGTACAGTCAGAGTGCTGTGGGAATAAATGGCCACGTTTTCACTATGTTTGTATGAGTCTTCTTTCAGTGTAATGTTTTCTGGTCCAGTGTCCTTTCTGCGTGTAGCTCTGCATGACTTCTGATCACCATTATAGTAGTGACTAATTTGTGAAAAGTAACTTAAATGCCTTAATTAGGATGGTTAAAGCCCTTAGCAGCCAATTCCCAGCCAGCCCAGATCCTTTGCTGTATTTCATTCCTCTGCACCCTTTCCCCATATTTCCTTGTGAAATATGGTGAAATGTTTCTTCCTTTCATTCAGTTTCTTTAAACTTTCTAAATTCCGATCGGTGTTGTCTTTTACATTAATTCCCCTACAATTCGAACCCTGTTTTCTTCCACCTGTTTTATTGCTTTCTATATCTGTTGCCACAGACCACAAAGTATACATCTGGCATCGGCGTGGTGAACTTCCTATCGCTGAGCTCACAGGCCACACGCGCACCGTTAACTGTGTGAGCTGGAACCCGGCCATCCCAAGCCTCATGGCTTCTGCCTCCGATGACGGCACAGTACGCATCTGGGGCCCTGCACCCTTCCTCGAATCACAAGAGGCAGATGGGCTCAACGGTAGTTATAACTGTTGGTTATAACATGATTTTATTTTATTTTTGTTTTTGTTCATGTTGATTTATGCTAAAATTCTCCTCAAATCACCATTTTGATCTACTAAATGTTTATTTCCTTCTCAGAAAACTGCAGTCACATGGACAGTTGATGGTCACTAATAGAGCAGAAACCGTGTCTCTAACAACAAACAACATCCCACAGTAAAACACAATATTCATGGGCGAAGAAAACCCAGCATCCACATATTGCAAGAGAAGAATAACCAACAAAAAAAGAGAAAACATACGGAAGAAAATTGTCTCCTCACTGGCCTAGAAAAAAATAGCGAGTGTGAAGACTGACCGAAAACTCGTCTTCATCCGAAATCCAATTCTGACCTAAAGGCCTGATAAATGAGTCGGCGCCCAGCGGGATACTCCCTGGAGAGCTGTAATGGCTGTTCTCCTCTTCCAAGCAAACCCTTCTTCCTCCATGTCCTTGCGTGGTCACCAGCCATGCCAGGTCCTCACAAGTTTCCCAGGAAACCCACCTCCACCTGGAGCTTGGAGCACATCAAGTCCCTGTGATGCCTCCAGACAGACACCGCAGATCAGCCGTCTGCTCACTGGACTACATCTGTGTGCCTGTCTGTCTCTCACGTTACCTGTATAATGTCTCCATGGACTTGGGGTGGGGTCTTGCTGGGGGAGGATGGTGCATAGAGGTGGGATATAGCAACTATTCTGTATGTATGTTTTCCTCTCCCCCTCTTTCTTGCTATATTAACATTCAATCTTTTGGACAAAGGCTGAAAGTCCACAGTGGAAACATTGACTGACCAGCTGAAACACAGACAAAAAAAAAGGCTATGCTAAATGTTGGATTTTTTTATGATAGTCATAGGGTTTATTCTCATTTAAGAGGTGAATCTTAGCAAGTAGTGCCCTTGGAAAGCTTTAGTGTGAAGATTCCACTTTTTGTTTCTCAACATTAGGAAAATAAAATCTTTTTATTCCTTAATTTAACTGCTAA
Source organism: Maylandia zebra (assembly GCF_041146795.1). NCBI lineage: Eukaryota > Metazoa > Chordata > Actinopteri > Cichliformes > Cichlidae > Maylandia > Maylandia zebra. The sequence goes on from NC_135181.1 coordinate 7,568,142, forward strand.
AGGACAGTTGCTGTTCTGTTTCCAACTGACAGTACCCCCCCCCCCCCCCCCCCCCCCCCCACACACACACACACACACACACACACACAGTCTGTCGAGCTAGCTACCGCACAACTCCATTACATCTGCCTAAGAGGAGGACAGAGGAACTCACAGTTCACATATCATCTGGGAGAAGGGAGGGGTGGGTCTTTCGTTGTTGATAAGGTGGCGTTTCCACTATCAAGACATACACTTTGACCTTTCTCAAGAGACATGCTTTCAGATGTGAAAAGTGCAACTTTTAATGCACATCAGTGACTGCTGTTCCTCCTCTGTGAGTGTGAGTGTGAGAGTGAATGAGCGATTATGCATGCACACATTAGTATGAGAGCTGACGTTACTGAGTGCAGATTTAATTGGCGTGTGCTTTGTGTGTGTGTGTGTGTGTGCGTGTGTGTGTGTGTGTGTGTGTGCGCGCGCATGCATGCATGTGTGTTCAATTCGCACCAGCAGATAATCCCCCACCCCCACCCTCTCTCCAATTCTCCTAATCCCATGTTAAAATTGTAAAGAGGATTTTAAAACCAGTTCTGAGTTATCCAAAGCCCCATAGGGACCTCTATCTGTGGAACAAAGAATACTTGAGAGCCATTTTGTAAAAGAAAGTCATTTTGTTTGTTTTGTTTTTTTTAATCTGGGGCTTTAATTTTTACATTCAGATTTTTTTTCTCTTTTATTTTTCTCCCTACCACGTGGCATTTAAGCGACACTGAACCAGTGACATCTGCTTTTTGTGGGTTTGGGGAGGAAAAGGAAATTTCAAAAGAGCAATTCGAGCGAGACATGTTTCCAAAAAGCTGTAAAGTGTTGTTATTAGCAAAGAGTAATTTCTTATGAGAAGTTAATGATTGTAATTAATGGACGTGTAGTAGGACAGCCCCAGAGAGGAGAGGCACCAGTACCCAGATCCACGCTTCGAGCGCACAGTTAGGGAGTATTGTTGCAATCCTAGGAACGCACACAGACTGCCTTCCTGTTTATACAGTTGCACACAACCTTCACTATGTACGGCAGCACCCCCCCCTCCCCCAAACTGCACTTTGAGTAGTCTTTTCTGCTCTCTTGCACATACAGCAATGGCATAAATCCATGAAGTTCCCAGCCTAAAACGTAAAATGTTACATTGGTGAAGACGTAACCTACATAGGAGATTGCTTACAGGAAGCAAGCCCTTACTATGCCTCTATGCATCTAAAAAGCAGTGGCTTGTCTTTGACTTTTTGAAAGCTCACCCTCACTCTCAAAAGGCGTAGCAGCCTCTTCTCGAGGGTACCGCTGTCGAGCTTAGAGAGAATTCAGCATTAACCCCTGCACCCCACTTCACTCTCCAGCCAAGTTTTTCAGTGGTCAGTGCACCATTCAAAGCTTTCTTCCTCCCTTTTCGAGGGTATGTAATGACTATTTGCTGCAGACTGATATACAGTGAAATGTTTCAAAACAGTGCTTTTCTGTCTGTTTTTATTGGACTTTTTTGTTACTTTTTTTTTTTTTTTTCCTTTTTTTTTGTTGTTCATATATCATTTTTTGGTTGATCTCTTTTTCTGTATGATCATATTAAAGTATAACCAGACATTTGGAGTCCTTTTTGTTTTTGTTGTAATCTTTATAACCCTTTTTAACTCTTTTATGTTTTAAATATATTTTGTTCATCTGTATTCAGTTGCATATTTTCTACCACTATCACAAAAAATAAAATAATATGCACAGTAACACTCATGCACCTAGGAGTGAGAAGAGTCGTAGGAAGTGTGTTACCTACAATCAAATCAGGTTTGATCTATCCACCCCTCGCCTTTAAAGAGTTTCCTTCATGTGAAAATCTTGTTTTATCGCATGTCTGTGTACGCGACCGATCATCCCTCTCGGCGTGCCGTTGTAGATTGGCAGTGGCTACTTCTCTGACCCCACATCAAAGCCAAATTTACTTGAGGCACTTGTGTATGTGTTGATCTGATATTCACACATTGAAAACCTCTATCTTGACTCCTAGACCATAGAATGGACTCCTCTTCCACGCCCCGCATCATTTCAGAAGACTTGAGACAAATGGTACACACCAAGACCCCGAATAAGAGTTCCAGTAAAACCCATCGTTCACCTGCTGGTGGCAAATGCTATGTCTGTATGCAACCTGGTGTCTGCTCTGTTCTTTTGTCTTGGGTTTACCAAGGGACTTGTTTCTGATTTAACTGTCTTATTTCTCAGAGGTAGAGGTGGTGGGTGGGGGATACTAAGGGCTTACAGTAGCATCTCTAAGTTCCTTGGGTTTGGGCGGGAAGGGGAAATGTGTGGATTTACGTTCAATGTGTTATTTACAAAAGTGATTGTACTGTTTTGTATTGTTGTGTAGGGAAAGTGTTATGTATGCATATTTTCAATAAAGCATTCAGGGTTTTGAAAAAAAAAACAAAAACAATAAGAATGGTCCATCGCCGTTTGGTGGGGCAGGAAACTTAGGAACCTGTGAGATGCTTAGAAATCCACTCTGCTACTCTCCCATCCTTAAACAGCTCGGCACAACTCGACCCCGAAGTCACCAATGTGGCAAAGCATTCGTGAAGGTCTCTGTTTCCAAGAGAGTTGGCACACTGTAAATAAAATACTAGAATAAATGGAACACAAGGAATGAAAATAATTAAAATTTCAAAATAAATGAATAATAGAAATGTGACTTCGAAATTATACATGTACTCATTCTGAATTTGAATCATGCTGAGACGGGGACGCCTTCACTCTTAAAATTTGTTGTGTATAATGAAAAAAGAGCTTCTCCATACTTGCTTCATTTCAATTGCTAAATAGTTCTGTGTCAATGTGTGGTTTAACATAGTCCTGCTGAATTAATCAAGGTGCGCTGCTCCCATTACCTGTGCATATCATTAAGTATTTGTGGTGCCTTTGCCAAGGTCCCATCCTATGTGCATTGAAGCAGCCTCTCCTCTTTTTACACCCTCATACCGAGACTCCATGACATTACTGACCTCTAGTGTGACGAGTCATAAGCAGATTTATTTCACTGTTATCAAATTCAAAGTGAGCATGCATTAAAAAAGGCAATACTTGTGTTTCTTCATTTTCTTTGTACTATCAGATCAATAATTTCAATTCTGTACCAATCAATTCAACCATTACTTTTTCTATGGCTATAGTTTACAAAGCATTCCAACTTTTTGGAAACAGGATTGTATTTTATTTGTCTTCAGTGATTTCTGAAAGGTCATGAAAGAATGTTTGGAGTCAGACCTTCTGGGAGGAGGCTACCTTTGATATCAACATGAGGAGACAATAGAATAATTAGAATAATTTAAGTTAGGTGTTGTTGGCCATTTCAATACAAAGATGGCTATTTTGAGTAGTAATAAGTACACGTGGAGTGGGCTCAAACTACAATATTTTATGTGAGCCCACAGTGCTCAACATTTAAGTGCAAGTCCAAGTGAAATTATTATTTTAAACTAAAAGCAATATGAAAACTATTGGCATAGCTGCTGAAATTCAAAAAAGGGGGAAAAAAAGAAACAGGTCACAATGACTGACAATAAACACCGGTTATGAAAAGGGGAAGATCTCGTTAAATACATTTTCATTAAATAAATTGTGATCATTTTGTTAAATTGTACTTTGACTTTTTTGGCAATATTGTGTTAGAGACTTTCATGCTAATAAAGCACCTTTGAATTGGAATTTGAAATATCGGGTCTATATTGAGACATGCAATTCTTTCATGATTACGGAAGCTTGTTTTCACCTTAGCAAAAAGTAAAAAAAATAAAAATAGATACATAAATACAATTGCCATGCAGAGCTAAGTTGAAATGCCACATTATTGTCTCTCAATTTTGAGTTACCTATGTCAGAATGTCCAAATTTCGAGATACAAACGCAAACCCAAAATATTGACTTTCAAACTGCATTTGTTTTATTCTTTTCTTTTTTTCAGAGGCGGAAAAAGGCTTCCATATATAATACCTGAATATTTACAGTTAGGAGCTTAAAAAAACTGGATCCTTTGGCCCTTTTCGCCCCCTGCTGGTTAATTTCGAACTACAAATGGCATTTGTCCCACAATAACAGGCGAGAAAGTAGTCATTGACATGACATTTACTTGTTTACATGTCATTTACTCAGATTTTAAAAAATACATTGGGTTTTAACAAGATATATATATATATGATGACAGTGGCGTCGTTAGGCCTATTTTAGGGGTGCTGAAGCCTCCCTAAAATATTCTTAAGCCCCCCTAAATAATTTGGTGGGGGGTTTTTTTGGTTTTTTTTTTTTTTTTTTAACTTATTCGATTTTTTTTTTACAGAACTTGCAGACAAATTCAATATAAAGATGCAGGAATATGAGTTTAAAGAAATAATAATATAAACCTGTCTCTATTCACACAAATATGATCATAACTCGGTTGGTCCCTTTCGCTTTACATTGTTAAGGTAGCGTCAGTGCTTCGTTATCCAATCCCTTCCAGTTGTTCACAGGGGACATCCACATGACTGAAAATCCAGTCCTCGTTTTCACTGCTACTTTACACTCCGCTCGTATACACCTGCAGAAACACTAGCGTGCATGTGGCAAACGGCAAGAAATCATGGATATACGCAAGTTTTTCAAGAAAGTAAGTCTTCATCACTGGCTGGTAGTAACAATTAGTTAGCTCCAGCTAACAGCAGAGAGTCCCATGTAAATAATGAACCAGGTGCTCCCCATTTTGTAAATAAAAACCTGGCTAGCGCACTAAGTTAAATTGTTAGCATAATGTTCATTTCTGTCACTCGTTTTAGCTCTGAAAAATCCAGCTGAGCTCATTCAGGTATGGTTATCATCAGTGGAAATAATAATAATCACTCCATCCCCATTAACCTGTAGGAGTCAGGGCAGAGGAGCACAGAGAGGCAGAGGGGAGAGACGTCTGCTGGAGAGGTGAGTCAAAGGATGGAGTCATTTGTGATGCAGACAGTCTGATTAGAATTTTATGGGACTCAATATGGATATGAAATATGAAACATTTCAGTCACGGTACAACATATAAGACCTGTTTAACTTGAGCTTTTATTTAGGAGAGTCAAGGTTAGAAAGTGGAGAGAGCAAAGAGAGAGATATGTATATAAGTCAAATTAGCCTGACTCACATATTTTTGAGGGTTCTATTTTAATATTACTTCAATTCAAGTAATTTAGTAATATTTTTCAGGGCTTTAAATTGCAACCATTTTAGTCACATGCGTGCTCAAAATATAATGTTTGTAACTTCAAAATATTTGGGAGCAACAAATTACTGTGGAGCGGGAGCAGAAGTCATGATATTAGCAATTTACATTACAATTCAGTATGTTTTAATGTATCTTGAAGGGTGAGGCAGAAGGAGTGGCTGAGGGAGAAAAAGGTCAACAGGCAAGTTCAAGTCAGAGAGAGCAAGGAGAGACAGAGGAGCTGCAGCAAATAGATCGAGAGGCAGAGGAAGATCAAGTTATTACAGAGAGAGGAGAGCAAACAGGCCAAGAGAGGGAAAATGATGAAGCAGCTGCAGCAACTCATTCTACTACAGGGTTTGATTTAGGTGACAAAGACACAGGGCCCAGACAGGTGAAGCTGAAGAGCTATCCACATGATACTTTTGGTACACAGAAGCGAGCATTTAACCACAGCTGGTTTGAAAAGCACAACTGGTTAGAATATTCAGTCAACCAGAATGCAGCTTTCTGCTTCCCATGTAGAGTGTTTGGCAAAAACATCAAACATGATAGTTTGGTCAGTAACGGTTGCAAGAACTGGAAGAAAGCTTTAGTCATCTTTGGCAAGCATGAGATGGCACAAACACATAAGGACAGTGTTGTTACATGGAAAAGCTACCAGGGAACTAGCAAACAGGGAAACGTTGCACAGATGATAGCAACTGCAAATGTGAGTGAGATAGTCGAAAGAAGAGAGTATCTCAGACGAATTGTTGCAGTCACCTCTATGTTAGGGAGACAGGGACTCCCTTTTCGTGGCCATGATGAAGGTGAAGACAGCCCAAACAGAGGGAATTTTCTTGCGTGCATGGAGCTTTTGAAGGAGTTTGATCCTTTTCTTCAAAAACATAATCCCCCATCAAATGCACAGTATATCTCACCAACATCCCAGAATGACATGATTGACTGTTGTGCCCAGGAAGTTACTAGTGTCATTGTATCTGAAATGACAAAGTCTAAAGTCTATTCCATCATGGTGGATGAGGCAAGGGATAAAAAGGCAGAGCAGTTAGCTGTTTGTGTCAGGTACGTGTCAGAGGGGGCAGTGAAGGAGCGTTTCCTTGCACTTGCAGAGATAAAATCATTTGATGCCCAGTCCATTGCAAATGAGATTCAGCAGCAGATCCAAAACTATGGTCTTGCAGAGCTTAAGTGTGTAGCACAAACATATGATGGTGCAGCCGTTATGAGTGGCTCCACTGGAGGTGTACAAGCACATTTTAGAAGGCTCCATCCTGAGGCTATCTATGTGCATTGTTATGCTCATCAACTCAACCTGGTTTTGTGCAATACTTGCAAGGCTGTCCCAGAGGCTGTGGAGCTTTTCAGCTTGTTGGAGTGTGTGTATTCTTTCTTCAGCACCTCCCTAGTCAATCATCATAAGTTCATGGAGACTCAGGCAAAGCTTGGATTGACAAAAACTGAGCTTGTGCAACTTTCAAACACTCGCTGGGCATGTCAGTTGCGATCAATCAGTGCAGTTCTTGAGACATTGCCTGCCATTTTGGAGTGCCTATCTGCAATTGGATCCCCCATAGCTGTTGGTCTCAGAGCAAAGCTCTACAAGTTCTCAGCAGTCTATGCACTACTGATGTTTCAGTCGATTCTGTCTGTAACCGAAGGACTCCACAAATTCCTGCAGAAAGAGACTTTAGACCTGGCAGAAGCTTTTATCTGCAAACAAGCTGTGTGTGACACACTTAAGGGCAAACACTCAGATGCATTTGCTACAGAGCTGTATGAGAAAACCAAGGCCCTGTGTAACACCCACAGTATCCCTGAACCAGGTGCCAAGACAAGGCACAAACAGAGGAAAATGGAGGATTTTGTCCTGGAGGCAACTGTGGGTTCACGCACTGAATTGAACAACTCAGACACATTGAAAAGAGAGTTACTTTTCCCTTGTGTGGATCGGATGGTTGGCGAGCTTGATCAAAGATTTTGCAGTGTAGATGCAGGGCTGCTAAAAGGCGTCCAGGCATGCAGTCCTAAATCTGAGAACTTCTTGAGTGAACCACACTTGAATGAACTTGCAAAGCACTACAGACTTGACCTGAAAAAAGAGGAGGTTCTGGTGGCCAGAAACTTTCTTACCCGGAAAACAGAGGCTGGATGTCCACCCAAAAATATGTTGTCTGTGTACAACCTCCTTGATTCAGACATGTTTCCCTCTCTGAAGGCAACCATCCAAGTTGCCCTAACAGTGCCTGTCAGCAGCTGCTCGTGCGAACGGTCCTTTAGTGCACTGCGTCGGCTGCACTCCTGGCTGCGTCAAACAATGGGTCAGAAAAGACTTCACAGTCTTGCAGTCATGTCTATTGAAAAAGACACGCTTCAGCATCTGAGTCACAACAGAGTGATTGACCGATTTGCCACTCTTAAAAACAGACGTCATTCTTTGATGCTTCCACCCACCAAGTAACTGGTGATTGCAGCCAGAAAAATGTACTTTTTTATTTTCAGTTTTTTTCTTGTTATTGATGCAGCAAACACATTTCCTCTGTTTTTTTGTTGTACTGTATTATAAAGCAGACTGAAATAAAACAATAGATCTATTGGTGGCCTAGGATGTTTAATCTGTCCAAAAAAGTAGGAAAACAATTTCTCAGTCTTTGTTTTCTGTTTGTGAAATTTTGTGCTCATTCACTACGTTCGTTCATGTCGTGTGCATCTCTTGGGGGCTAAGCCCCCCCTGTCCTTAAAACCTAGTGACACCCCTGTATGATGATATATATGATATGTTTTGTGCAGATGGATGAAAGATTATCGGGGTTGCTAAAATGATTTGATGATTATGTCGTCGGAGTACTGGCCATAGTAAAGACTCCAATGATCACATGCCAAAAAGTGATCTGTTATAAATGACTTCTTGTCCAGTAATCTGTCAAACATATTCTCATGAGATCATTCCTGTCACAAGGTAAAAGCTGCAATTAGTTTTTGTAGATACAAAGATTCTTTATTGCCATGCAGTCACAGAACGAACTTGTGTGGTAATTCTCAGCCTAAAAGCAGACGGTATTTAAAACAACAGGGTAACAGTACATACAAACAAGATATAACTCAAGAAAACAACATAGAAACACCGGGAACCTAATTTTTCGACACATGGATCACTTTTTGGCACGACACCTGCCGTGTTTGTTTTGCTCCATGGAAAAGGGGAGGGACGTCGCCGCGACGTCACGCGGCTCGGTCCGCCCACCCCGCTTCTCCTCTGTGTCTCCTTCTCGCAGTCTGGTCGAGAGTCTAAGCCGAAAGCAGAGAGAACATCGACGGTTCTAACTGAACCGAGAATCCACGGCAGTCATGGCGGCGCCGTTAGCCCACTTTGATGAGGACTGGCAGGACTTTAACGAATTCAAGCCGTCCTCGGACGTGGTCGACCCACTAGACAAGCTGAACTCAAACGTGGGTGATTCGTCGGGCCTAGACGATTTCTCGGATCTGGACAACAGTTTCTCTGGGGAGATCTGCAGCTTCAAGTCGATGGAGGACCTTGTCCACGACTTCGACGAGAAGCTCACAGTGTGTTTCCGAAACTACAACACTACGACGGAAAACATAGCTCCCATTAAACCTATCACCGAGGATAATTACTTGAAAGACGACGAGTGAGTGTGATTTTTTTTTTTATCGCCAGTTTTCTTAACGCTAACTTTTAATCTCCCGGCTAGCTAACCACTTTAGCCTCTCCAGGCTAACCTTACATTGGCACTATGGGAATCTTAGCTAGCTTCAATCAGTGCTATGCAATATTTAGCCAGAATACACTTACGATAACACATAACTGAACGTGTTAAACCCATTATCTGTCACAGCTTGACTCGTTAAGTTGGTCTTTAAGAAGGAATAGCATTTTACAAGCAACAAATACAAAAAATTTTTGCTATCTAAAGAAGGAATCAAGAGCTATTTATGTGTGGAGGACGTGTTGATGCCACGTTAACAGTGCTGGTTTTCATGCTGGACTGCTTGATGTTGGCCATAAAACTAGTGATCCTTAAATTGTACATTTGGGAATAACTGAATAGTTGTTGACCCCTGTGCAAATACTCTGTCTCCTCCTGTTTTCAAATTGCCTTTCTCACACGACACAAAAGAGTTTCTGCTTTTGGCTTTCATGATGTTTCCTCTTTCTGGATACAGAGACAAGTATTCATAGATTTTATTGCTACCCTGATGTCAGCCTCCTTCACTTATGGTGGCTTATCAGTATTTATTTATTATATATTATCTGCTGTGCCGCATGCACCTTGCACTAGATTAATGTTTAAAAACAGTGGGATGGGCAACAAAAAGAAGAAAATCCACAAAATGTCATGGTAAATGAAATAACTGGGTATGAAATAAGAATTTATCAAAACCTTCTATTGACTTCAACATCTGGTCTCACCGTGGACTACATAGCCAGGTGTGAAATTGCCTTAAGCCTGCATTCTTTCTAATGGGAGCAGACAGAAAGACAGGAAAAACCATCCCACTTCTAACTGCAGTACTTTTTGTACCTGAGTAAATATTTCCCTCATTTGCTGGATAGATACCTTCTTGTATTGTCTTGTATAGAGGTCATTTTTATAATTGTATGGTTCTGTTTAGGCTGAAATAGCTTATGCATAAGCCACATGATTCTGGAGCATCTGTCTTGTGTTTGACGATTGCTGTTTGGGTGTGCTTAATATCCCTAGATTGTCACTGATGGTTCCAAAATTCTAAACTTTAAAGGAGGATTCAAAATGGGTGTCCAGGAACCCAAGTGGGTGATGTCAAGGTCACTCGGTGGTTTTTATCAGTAAAATGTTTTCTATTTATTTATTTATTATAAATTCCACATGGAGGTACTTAGTTTATGTTGTATCTCACAGGCACACACACATTTACATGAAAACCTTCTATTAATTCAAAGCGGCAAGTCACATCAGCCCTGCAGCCAGTGTAGTTGTCACTTTAACTACTAAGCTGTCTTGACTGCATGAGTCACTCTCCTCCTCCCTTTTGTAACTAATATTTCAACACTGTGGCACTGTGAGATGCAAGCACACGATGCGGGGAAGCTTTCCTACTGCTGACATGAACAGAACAGAGGTTAGCCATGGATTTCTGCTTTTATAGAGGAATTATAGCGGAACACAGGATAAATTGATAACACACAAACATAAGTGTACTTATCATGTCTTTTTTTAGACACACAAAATAGTAGCACACAGTTAAGGCTGTAAAGGTTGCCGTACCCTTGTGATCAACTTGTCCAAAAGTTACTTGGAGTGAGACGTACCCACTAAGAAGTTTTAAAATTGGATTTGCAGGTTGTACAGGTCCCCCTCCTTATAATTAGAGGCATCAGAGTTTGCTTTTTCTCAGGAAACAGTGGTGGATGTGTGACCCATTCAGAACAACTTTCCTAAGATTCAAAAGCCTCCATAAACCTTTTCTAACAGTTTTTGACACAGACAGAGGGTCCAGAGGATTGTGCGTAGACTTATACAAAACTCTGCTTGAGCACCCAGTTTTGATTTTTATCCTTTTCTTTCTTTTTTTCCACTTCAGTGCAACACACAGACAGTTATGCACATCAGAGAGCTTGTCACAGCAAAAAGAAGTAGCAGTCTGTCTCACTTAATGATCAGTGGAATCCTGTGGGGAAGCTGGCATGACAGCGGAAAGAAAACATTTATGGTTGTTGTAGGTAAAGAAACAGGAAGCGGGGAACGTAATAATTGGACAGCAGCCTAGTCAAGCCTAAAGAGCAGTGCCAGACTCGGTGAGAGTCTTTTCTGGATGACTGCACTTTTGCGGGACGTGCCTAGACGCTTAACGAGTTCTCTGGCAAAACCATGCCTGAGACGAACTGCGGATAACAAATGTGTGTGTGCTTGAAACAAAGTGGGTAAAAAAAATTATATATATTTGTACCCCTGCAAGCATATACGTATTCTTAAAGTAATCCGGACAAATTTCCTCAGCACTGAGGTAAAAACAAACCGATCGAAAATTTCAATTGAAATAACAACCAGGCTTGTTTTTAAAATGCAAATGCACTCGGTGAAACTGAAGCTAATGGTGCGTTTTGGCACACGCTCACGTGGCAGAGACGGCGTCAGTGCTCAAGGCACAAAAAATAGTTCCTTGCCAGCCTTTGCCCTATTTAGAACAACCCAACAGCCCCACGCTTCCCAAGCTGTGCATGAGCACTTCAGGGAGAAATGTGCATGTTATATAAACATTTGCCTGTGTGTGTCTGTGTGTTTGTGTTTCCGAGGATGAGCAAGAGGCTATGACAATGCAGAGCCATTGTGACACATGGGTTCACAGCATCCATCCTCTCTGTGCTCGCACATGCAGAGCCAAAAGAGGAGGGGAAAAAATGAACCTCATGCATGCACACTTGAGTTTAAACCCTGAGCTGATTTGATTTTCTGTCCTAGAGTTTAAAAAAAAAACACGCAAAAGTACCCCATGGGGGACTAGATGAAAGTAGTTTCCCGCAGTAATTATATAATTGAACCTAACCTTTATCCATTTCACAAGAATCCTCCGAGCCTGCTGAGAGTCTGTTAACAAATATGTTTTTATGCATGATGCTGGATTTGTGTTTAACAGTAACTTGTCGTGTTGAACAGACTCCGTGCCACCATCTGTTCGTCTCTGCTAAGTTGTCTGCCAAACTCGAATGCTGCACAATATTGTAAACATTCAACAGACTGTTGGTGTCACTGTAAGCCCCGCCCCCCCCCCCCCCCAAATCACCCAGTGTTAGTCACACACTCAGAAAGAGCTCTAATAGTAAAAATTCTGAAAATAATTGGAGAACCAATAGTTTAACCACTGGTTCGTCACATTTCAGCAGACCCTGGGCAAATGACGTGTTTGTTAGAGCTGTCGCATTTATCAGCGGCTTCGGTGTGATTCAGCAGCAAGAACATGTTGAAGTGGTGAGGGGGTGGTCAGAGAACAGGACACAAAAAGTGCCAAGTGATCATGTGTCATACTAAAAAGAGAAGGACGCTATCTGTCCTGTGTACAGATAAAACTACTTTTCACCCGTCCTTCTCTGTTTTGCTCACTACTTCTCTTTATTTCTCATAATACCCAATCCTAACTGCGTCACGGATGCTTGTCTTTGCTCCAGGGTGTGGAACGCTCTGACGGATAACTACGGCAATGTGATGCCGGTGGACTGGAAGACATCGCACACTCGCTCCTTACACCTGCCTTCCCTCAACCTCACCGAACACGAGGTACCGCAGAGGCAAACACGGTCCAATGTCATGTCCGATGTTTATAACACACAGTAGATATACATTTCTAAAAGTGAAGTGCACAGATCGGTAATCAGTTTGAACCCTCTGCCTTCAATCTACTTAACCACCTGTTTGTTGTCTCATCCAAGTTTCCTATCTGTCTCTCAATCTCTGCCCTCGCTTCTTTCCCCTGGGACAGAAGTTGGATAACCAATCTTTAGATCTGTCTGACGATGAGGAGCTGAGGGAGCAGATGGACATGCACTCAATCATCGTCTCGTGCATCAACGACGAGCCGCTTTTCACAGCTGAGCAGGTAAAACATTCACACCTGAGCACAGCAGTGTTGTGCTTTTGGCAGATGTTAAAGAAACTTTGATGTGGATAATTGTGCCTCAGTAGAATTGACATATTTTGCATCTTATGAAGAGCAGAAAACACAGTCTATCTATCCAGCTTACAAAGATGCACTGAAATCCTCAACGCAGTCACATTTGGCTAAAGATGTGTTTCCAATAGATTCACTTAGCAATCATGGCTTTGGGACAATAATGTTCAAAAGACATGCTATCCTGTAGCTCAGGGTTTTTTTCGCATCCATCATGCAGGTACAATGGAGTGATAGACTTTATATTTTGCTCTCAAAAAGATGAATAAACAGCTTATTTGTGTACTAAGATGTCTTAACTCACAGAAATGTAACACCATTTCAAAGTGAAAGCATTGCCCTATGATTTTGATTTTGTTTGTTTTTCTTAGAGATGCACCAAATTCATATGAATAAGGAGGAGCACTTTTATTTCGCTGCAGAGATTTGGATATTGGCACCATAACATGGATGTCAAAGCAGCATTATTTTTACGTGACAGAGTAGGAAAAACGTTTTCGTCACTACAATAAAAAATCATCATGTCAATATAGATCAGAACAGTTGTTCCAATCGTTTTGGTCATGTAAACACACACTGGGTTCTGCTGCTTTTTCTTGAAATCACTCACCTTATCCCCATGATTGGGGACCGTAGGACTCTGATTTCAGCCTATGTTTACGTGAACTAGCAATAATGTTTTCTGTGAGGGAATGTATGAAGCCTTTAGCATGGTGCTAGTTGTAATAGGAGGTGAGGATAAATGTTTTTTCATTTTCAAAATGAATTATTTTTTAACACAATTTAGTGGACTACATGCTTAATTTAGACATTTTGTTTCTACCCCCATACCAATACCAGCGTTGGTATCGATACTATTGATATTTGGATTGATCCGCCCACCTCTGTTGTTTTTTGTACAGGTGATTGAGGAGATAGAGGAGATGATGCAGGAGTCTCCAGACCCAGAGGACGATGAGAGTCCTTCACAGTCCGACTTGTCCATGCTCTCTCAAGACCTCAATGCTCTAAAACGCTCCGGGTCCAACACCAGCTACGAGGACCGTGAGTATCACCGTGTACCACTAAATTGCAGCAACATAAAGCTTTAAAGGCAAAACGCTTTGATGGTGGCGTGCTCGTTCCTCATGTCTGCGCTGTCCAGTGCGTGAAGAAATGGTCAGGCACATGCACTCGTCTGATAACATTCTTACATAACGCGTAACAAATGCGGACAAACAGCAAGTGTGTTGCCCCAAAATGTTATATAATTACAAGCGTATATCTGCCTAATGCTCAACTGGGGTGGAATATGCATTTGTACACAGAAAGCCATTTTGTTTCAGGTATTTGCATCTGTTAACTGCAGATTCTAGTGGGTTTGGGTTTTTTCAAACACTGGAAACAAGGACTGTGAGTGTCACAATGTTTGTCTGCAGTATTTAAACATTTACTCTTATTTGAAGGAATAAAAATAAGTAAAGCTACACAACATGTTGCCAAAATACCTTCTTTCTTCATTTCTCGCATTAAATTTGTTTAAGACGTAAAAGGTTTTGTGTAGGTTGTATATTTGTCTGACTTAAAAACATTCAAGTGTAAATTCTGTGGGGGGGTTTTTTCCCCCCAACAAACACTGTATAGACTTAAAACATGGCAATCCATAATCTATAATTTATTGTTACCCTCTGGAACTATGTGGAGGTGTATTATTTCATGGCCTTCAGGATCTTTTTTGCTGAAACCTTCGGGCAGTGGGCGTGTAGCCCCCAGCCAGTATCAGCATGAGGGCTGCGTAGGCAGGAGTCTATTAAAAAAAGAAATGTTGCGACCAGGTTACATCACTGTCTCATCCTCTGCTCTCTGTCTGTGTCGTGGAAATGAAAGCACCTCTATCGGTGCTTTCATTTGTGCTGACTTCCCCCATATTGGATCTCCTTCTTGGATCTCAACTTTTCCCAGCGAGACCTAGAAAGACATTCAAGAAAGAGACACGAAAACAGAGGATGCAAAGCTTCTTAATGAGAAGTAATCGATTCCACAACATCTGTGATAACTGGCGTCATTCTGTGCTACTTTTAGAAGTGCTGTATGTGTACGTCAGACCATCGGCACGTCCAGAAGCATCCTCGCTTCTCATCTTCTTAAGTCTGGATCTTAGTGGGTTGTAAGATGTCTTTTTTTTCAGTGAAAGACTGGGAGTCATTTCCATGTCATAAGAGAGAAAAAAAAGACACAAGGAAGCTTAAGTTAGCAACGCTACCCTCAAATTCAATTCAGTTAAGTTTTAGCACCAAATCACAACAATGGTTGCCTCAAGGTGCCTTTAAATTGTAACATTAACAACCCACAATAATAGAGAGACCTCCAACAATCAGATGACCCCCCTATGAGCAATCAATTGGTAACAGTGGGAAGGAAAGCTCCCATTAAACAAGGAAGAAACCTTGTTTAAAGAGGCCACACCTCCATATTTGTATGGAGGCATGGCCGTGTTTTTGTTTTTGGTTTGTTTTTTTGTGCGTTGAAACCTAACCTTTACCGAAACAATAGAAAAATAACAACATCTTCTCTGATTGACATTTGTTTTCACTAAAGCCGCGCTGTCTCTCTTTCTCTCAGCATTCGTGCTCTAGCTTGCTCAAACACTGCTGCATAATACACCTTTAAATGAATAATGCCTCTTTGTCTCCTTTTAAACTGGTACAGCAGATGCTTGTAACCTGGTTATTACACATGTGAATCTTGTAATAGCACTGAAGTAACTGATACAATGTAAGGATTTTGTAAACTGCTGTTCGTTGTGAACACCCGTCAACCCACGTACACCATCTTCACTCTCCTCCTTCCTCGTATGTTCACACGGTCCTCAGGGCTGCGTCAGATGTCCGTGTCGGAGCTGACTGAGACTCTGGAGGAAGTGGAGGCGGCCATTCGTCGCTACAGTGAGGAGCTGATCCAGGCTCTGGCTCTGCGAGATGAATTGGACTATGAAAAGGAGGTACTTTGATTTATTTAATTATTTTTTTAAATCCACAGCAAGGCAATGACGTTCAGGCAATGACAAATGGCGGCAAAAAAAATAATAGCCTGTCAGAAAAGCTCTGTAGTACTTTGAGGTAAATAAGCCTAATGTGAAAGGACAGTTAATCGATAACCTATTTGTTTTATAGCAGCAGCTCTCACAGTTTTCTACAAGCCTATGAACTGCTGGCATCTTTATTTTTAGCCTGACTTGTCGTTGTCACGATTCTGTCACACCGTTCTGTTTGTTTGTTTGTTTTTTTCTTTGAAGCATCCAAAAATAGATTTCTGGCATATTAATAATTATTTTAATGAGAATAGCAAAGGGTAGTGTGGTCACAATTAAACAGTTTTTTTTTTTTTAATTTTGTTTTGGTTTTTTTGCATGTATCCAGGTGAAGAACAGCTTCATCTCACTGCTCATTGAAGTGCAGAACAGACAGAAGGAGCACCGCGAGCTGCTGCGAAAGAAGAAGAAAATCCGGCACACGACTACGACGGGGCCCAACGGCCAGAGGACGGCCAGCACGCACATACCCGGCACGGTGAGTCACGTGGTCACGCTTGTGGAAGAAGACATGCATGACTTTGATGAAACTGTTTAAATTATGAGGAGAGATGCATAACCTGATAAACGGTCTGCATGTGTGAGAATCTTTCATCACAGCACCAAAGGTTCTGCCAGGCGCTCTCCTTCTCTTCGCACTGAAACCAAATCCTTCTCATCTCTCGCTTCTTCTATCTTCCTCTCGCTTCTTGTAGCTCCTCACTGTGGAGGGACTCTCCAATATCATTCAAAATGGCCTCCGTCAAACTTTTGGCAACACAGGAGGGGACAAACAGGTGCCCCTGCTCTTTCCTCTTTCCACTTCCACTGCAGATAAAATTCTCTGCTTCTTCTGTTTGTTTGTTTTTTGTCCTGCCGCCATATTTGCTTCCTTTTGTGCAGCTGCAAACACATGCTTGCCATCGTTTTAATCTGTCTTCTTCTTATTTATTTATTTTTTAATTATTCTTTTTTTCCTTCACTTTAGTCATTCTTATCTTTGTGTTTTGTCAAATGTTTTTCTTTTTTCCAGCATGTACGTCTCATTCATCTGATATTTTTATTTTATTTTTTTTACCCTCGCTTCAGTAAACATTTTCTCTGAGCGGCTGCTGAAAGGTTGCAACCAGCAGCCAAATATTTACCACATGTTCATGTGATCTGCATGGCGCTCACAGATATCATATTTTTATTTTTTTTATTTTGGCGTGAAGCATGACGGTAGCTTTTTGTAGCTGTGTCATTGTATTTGACATAATTGACTTTCTTTGCAGTACCTGACCACAGTGATCCCTTATGAGAAGAAAGCAGGCCCCCCGTCTGTAGAAGATCTCCAGATCCTCACAAAGAGTGAGTCGAAAGTCTTATCAGAGAAACGCAAATGTGTTGCATCATCATTTGGAGGGTGTTTGGATTCATATATGAAGTAAACAACAATTTACATTCGATGATTACAATTCAAACCTGTGTGAATTTTATCAGTTGGACAAACTTCTTTTCATCTGCACCAACCCAGATAAAATGACATTCAGTAAAATAATATTGTGTTACCAGGCTAACCCGGTGTTGCTGTTTGATTGGGGCTAACCTGTCAGTTTGTGTGGTTGTTTTCTAAATGTAAAAAGCTGCTGTCTTCATTCTAGTCCTCCATGCCATGAGGGATGACAGTGAGAAAGTACCTGCCCTCCTAACAGACTATATTCTCAAAGGTAAGCACTAAGACTTTATATCAAGTCTATAATTTGACTAAAACGGAGAAAAAAACAGTCCAAATTTTATATCTCTCTCACAATCAGGTGACTTTATTCAGACACCCACACTCTGTTTTGTAATAAAAGGGGGGAAACGCAGCGTTCCCTTCTTTGTTTTTAGGGAAGCTGAGAGTGCAGAAACGTAGGCCACTGTACAAAGGTTAAT
Source organism: Maylandia zebra (assembly GCF_041146795.1). Lineage (NCBI taxonomy): Eukaryota > Metazoa > Chordata > Actinopteri > Cichliformes > Cichlidae > Maylandia > Maylandia zebra. The sequence continues at coordinate 7,586,015 of NC_135181.1, forward strand.
TAAAGGAGAAGAGAAATCGTTTCCTTGCCACCCTTCAGTGTTGACCTGTACTTCCTTTGTCTTTCACCTGTGCCGCGTTGTCCTTTGGGGGTAGCTCTGGTATGAGAGCAGTGGAAACTGAGGTTTGAGAGGTGACCACAGATCCAATTCTCTCTCTGTGCGCATTGGTGACCTTAGCTATGCCCAGAAGCAGCAGCCGTCCCCTCACTCCCTCCTCGCTACTGTGGTGCTTGTTTGCTGCACTACCCTTCCTCTTAAAACACAAAAGCACACCCATATTTTGCCTTTACTGCGAGCTTGTAGTGGTACCTACCTGTTCATGTGTGCTTCTCACCTGTAATTACCATTTCCTCTTCACTCACTGGGTCCGTGCTGTAGTTGCTTTTGCCTAATGTGCGGCTCTCCTTTGTGCAAATAAAGTAAAGGGCATTTCTGCTCTTGTTCTCTCCACAGTCCTCTGTCCCACGTAAAGTCAAAGGCGACACTCCTGTTTCCAGAACCATCCACTGGACCATCAGAAGAGGGTTCTGGTAATCCAGGAAAAACCCACAAAGTGGCCCCCAGTTTCCACATCATAGACTTTCTTTCCTTGTGGTACTTTTTTTTTTAAAACTCTGTTGATCCTAGGATTTTAACTCTCCTTGACTCGTATATTCCAATGTAACTTTTAACTTTTTAATGCTTGAGTACTACATCTCTATGTATGTTCTGACTGCATGATAACTTGTCTATAGATGCCAGTAATCAGTATTAGTCTGAACACTTCACTTCCTGGTTTGTGCAGGGCTTTTTTTTTTTTTGAGTTGTGAACAGTCAGGAAAATAACAAAAGTTCAACCTGCGTGCAACGTCATCAAGCTTGTGTGAGGTGAAATTTGCATCTGTGTAGTTCATGCCTGACAGGAAAAACGAATCCGGGCAGAATCTGTGAATCTCAAAGTGCCGGGCAAGTCGTGTTATGAAGTCTTGTTTTGTTATTTCCTCGGTAGGAATCCATTGCATTAATGGCATTTGTTGATGGTTGCACATCATGACAGCGTCTTAAGGTTGAAAACTGCTTGGTGAGGATCAAGGAACAAACCCTTTAATTTAAAAATGCAAAACTGTAGGTAGTGATGTTGTTGCATGTTGCTTTAGGGTTTGCACTCGTTAGTAGCTGTTAGCTGAATGTTAAGATGAAATATTTTGTATATGATGAAAGAAATTGCACAGTTTGGGGAACTTTTTTTTTTTTTAAATAGGGAAAAAAAGTGGAAAGACTTAAAGTCGTAGCTGGATGAACAAATATGTAAAGCATATTTTTGGATAAGGGGGTGTTTTTAGTGAGATAAGGGACTTTGTAAACATTTTGTAAATCTAGTCTGTTGACCTCTGAGCCCTCAAGTAGTAACCTCCCCATTCCCACCAATGTCATCACTTCCCCACGAGGTGTCATTTCACGAGTCTGCAGATACCTAAAGTTCAGCATTAGTGGCAACCAGTCTGTCTGATTGTATGTTAGCTTGGTGTTGTAGCTCAAATGAAGTCAGATTTAGTAAATAGTTAAGCATCTGTTATTAGTTGTGGCATTTTTAAACCAGTCTCTTACATCTTTAGCAGTTAAATTTTAGTGGTAGCACTTTACTCCGTCAGTGATCTGATCGTGTGCTGTCGTAGCACAGAGTACGTCTCAGTAGATTAGTGTGTGGTGAAGCAAAACTGCTGTGTAATGTCTTCGGCGGCTCTGGAGAACCTTTAACATGATGTCACCAAGGTTATTTCATCCCAGGCTTGAGAAAACCTTCAGGATCTGCACTAGGACTAAAAGTCTGGGCTTTCTTCCAAGTCTTTCTGGAAGTGCAATACTTACTGGCAGGAGTTGCCCCTCTAAAACCAACCGCGTCTTCAGCAAGTTGGCACGCTAACGTTCGAAACACCAGCCGCTACAGGTGCACCACACACTGTCAGATCAGGTCTAGCCTAGCTCTCAGGTACGATCATCAGTGTTAGTAGTTTAAATCATCCTCAGAAAGTTGCTGACATTCCTGAGTCGTCTTTTAGCAGCTAAACTTGGAGCTTGCTGCACTTCTATCTTAGAAATGTTCTCATGCATAGCAGCCACTCGGCTGAACCCGCTCAGAATCATGTAGTACGCTCTGCAGTCATAGCAGCAGCTGTAGCGCAGGTAACATCTGTAGAGGCTGCAGTAGCATCTGCTTGTTGTAGGGGTCTTCTTATAATAGCATAGCTGTGGTTAACACATCTGTCTTTTACTGGGTAATAATCGAACGCCTCGCTCTCGGAAAGGGGAGTGATGAAGATGATGAATGTCGGGGACCGCACAAACGGTTGCTTAAATGAATAGGGGGTCATTAATTTTGTAAAGGAAGTCAAAAGCTTGTAGTGCTGTGTTAAGACTATTTATATGTAACCTGTTTCTACTTTTGCCAGCTAAGAAAACATTCGCAACCAAGCATGTGCTGCATGCACTTTAGTGTTGCAAACACATTTCTTATGGTTAATGATTTGTCTGTTTAGGAGCATATGGATATTAGATTAAAGGGACAAGCAGAGTTTTTTTTTTTTTATAGTTTTAACTCGTGGTAAGTAATCAGAAGTCCTAAAATCAGAGGCAGCGAAATACTTAAATCATATCTTGAAAGGTGTCTATTGATTTGTCATAATCTGGTTAGGAAAGTGCTTGAATTAAACTAGCTTTTAATGCCATCTGTGTAAATAAAACACTGATTTATAATGACATGGCAGTCAGCACAGAGGTCACTGAAAGATCTCGTCTCAGGCCAGAGCCTCTCATCCGGCCTGCTCAGCAGACATATCAGTTCAACTACCAATTGAAAGATTTATATTTATATATGTACAACAAGCAATGAAATAAGAGGCTGCCTTTGTAAATGCCTGAAAATCTTTGTACAGTTAACAAATAACTCATTTTTTTAATGCAATATAATTCCCAAGTTTGGGGTTTAATGTTTACTGTCTCATGTGGTACTGCAATATATTAATTTATTATGTAAATGTTTGTTTTGTAACCATATTATTGACTGTAATAGTACAAGTGTTTTGTGCCCTCATTGCATTGCAACCCATTTCAAAATAAAAACTAGAGTTACCTCCTCATGCTTGTTTTCCCTGTTAATTTGCAGGTTAGGTCTGTGCATGTCCAACCTTGACCTTTCAGATATGAAGTGTAATTTCCTAATCTTTGCACAAATGTCTAACAGAGTAAAAAGTCCCATCCTAATTATTTTAGTGCATATTAAGTCACTGCTGTGTCAAAACTGTGTATTTGAATATCAAGGAAGACCATTTTTGTCAAGTTTGAAAAACTTTCCAATATGATGTAGAAATTATTCACATGACTGTTTGCTTGATGTTGAGCAACTCGGGAAGTGTGGCTGAGGAAGCCTGATCTGGGAATCATGCTTTGGATTTCATGGAAAATATGAAATTCACCTGAAATGAATGACTCATATTTACCAGTTTAATGTTATCACTGTGAAAACATAGATGGGAAAGTCATAAAACTAAGACAGTCTAGCGTTTTCCTCCATCACGACCCTCTAATGCATGCAAACGTGCAAGCAGCTCTTTCCAGGGCGACCGGAGCTTTCTCCCAAATGGTGAAAAATGACTGAATAGAGGCTGTTCATTCAGCTTTTTTTTTTTTTTTTTTTAAAAACAACTTTTTAACAAACAAGTCAATTATATTTTACAGACCTGTTTCAGTTTAATAGCTGAACATTGTGGATTCATGAAACACCTCCAAACACATTTCTGTACGTTTACTTTTTTTTTTTTCCAAGAAAACAAACTTGTCATTTAAATTTCCAAAACAAATACCTTTACAGACCTAAATATGCAAGATGCAAAATGGACTTCCTGCAGACTTCACCAAGCTGTTGCACTTTGCTGACTCAAAGGAAAGACGTCCTCAACGAGAGAGCCGTTAGAATTATACAGTCCAACATAGATTTTGGCAAAAGACCTTGGTTGTTCCCAAATCTGGAGGAAGTAAAAACTTAATGGGAAGATTTAAAAAAGAATACCATGGGTCTACATAAGATGTCAAAGTATGAGGATGAAATATAGAAAACAGGAGTTTATGCATGTGAAAGAATTGCAAGAAATAGTCTAGCACTAAAACATAACAACGGTCGCCTCAAGGTGCTTTTATTGGAATGTAAAGACGCTACAATCAAATGACACCCAATGAGCAAGCACTTGGCGACAGTGGGAAGGAAAAAGCACACAAAACACAACGGAAATAGGGGGAAGAGAAAGAAAAGAAAACAGAAATAGGAGGGGGGAAAAAACAGATTTCCAAAAGCACAAGGGAAGTGTTTCTGGGGAGACAATAACCCGACGGACCAGTTGCAGGAACCAAAATATGCAATAAGAATCGCGCTGGGAGACACTTAAAAGAAGTAGAGGATCTATCGGTTTTGTGAAGAAAGAAAAGATGAGAGGTCAGAGTGTTAGCCTAACTATTAGCCTAAAAATCCGTCATCAGTATTATATGAATCATGATAAAACACACCTACAATGTTTTGGGTTCCTGCAACTGGTCCGTCGTTTTATAGCCTCCCCAGAAACACTTCCCTTGTGCTTTTGGAAATCTGTTTTTTCCTATTTCTGTTTTCGTTTTTCCTATTTCCATTGTGCTTTGTGTGCTTTTGCAGCGTTTTTCTTATTGCTGGTGTTCCAGTCCGTTTGGCCTCTCAGGGCCACATTAAAAAAAAAACTCCCTTTTAACAGAAAGAAATCTCCCACAGAACCAGCCAGGGGCAGCCATCAGCCATGACCAGTTTGGAGGTCAGGGGAGGGAGGCACAACAAAAGACTCGCCCTGGGAGAGAGCCAGAGATTAATAATAACTAAGAATTAATGAACCTAGGAAGGAAAAACCTTCTTATAGTGTAATGCTTCTCTTAATGATTCCAGATATTTTTTCCTTTACTTCATCTTTGGAAGTGTTAAAGTTAATTTAAAAAAAACTGAGATATGTTTATGATATATAAATATGGGAAAAACTGACATAAAAAGTTGAATGAACATGTCAAGGTTTAAATAAGAGATTTTTTTAACAGAGCATCCAAATACAGCATGACTTCAAAGGGTTTACAGCGGAAAATGGCAGGAAAGCTTAACAAACGTACGTGTCTGTATCTTTGATTTTTTCTCTCTTTAATTCTGTGTGTCCAGTGGTGATGTCAGACGTGTCCTAGTTTTCCTTCCACACAAGCAGCTGCTTCCACCTTCCACTCTGTAATGTTTGAATGTCAGAACAGTTCCCTTCTCCTTCCTTCACAGAGTTATTCCTCTGTTCTTGTCACGAATCCCATTGGGCTCCTCTTACTTCCCCCCCCCCCCCCCCCTCCCCCCTCTTTACTGCAGTGGTGGCTCATCTTGAGAGAACTGTTAGCCAGCTGCTATGACGCTTTAGCTGAACATGAAAAAGGGTGGATTTAAGCATTTTAAGAGTCTTGTTCAGGATGTTGCCGGCCCTGCCGCCAGGTCACAGGTTAGTGTCGGTGAACATGGTGTGCTCCTTCCTCACTGTGCTGAAACCTTTGATTGTATCAACAAATTCTTCATCATCCATAAACTGTAGAAGAAGAATGGAGATTATTAAAGGAAATAGTCATATTTCCAGTGATATGTTTTTTTCTTATTAAGCAAGTCTGTCTCTCCTGTGAGTGTTTAAATACCTACAGTTCTGTGGACAAATGTAAAGAATGTGCAGAGTGAGAAGGTCATAGGTTAGCAGTATATAGCATACTACATTCCTCTGCTGTGACTGTAGCAAAAGGCCTTTAGTGCTTCCAGTTTAAACAGGCACAGCATACGTTTTTGGGATCTCTCACCATCCCACTGTCATGGCCTGAAATGTTGGGATCCCACACGTCATCGTCTCCAGTGAGTGACTTCCCATCCATCACCTGGCTGACGCTGCGCCTCAGGGAGTTCACACTGAGGATGCCCAACTCACCCTGTGGAGGATCCTCATCTCCAGGCTCACATTTAGCTTCCAGCACTTCCTGGTAAGACAGAAAAAGTTCTAAGTATCACTTGCATATAGAATAAAAATGTATTCGTATATGTAGATTAGACATTTGCTTTTACCTCCATCTTCATGGTGAAGGCCTTGAGCGTTACACTGTTAGAGAAGCCTGTTGTGTCAGGCACAGTATCAAACTGGGGGAAATGAATGAGAGAATTTTTCAGTTGAGAGTAATGTAATAAATGTATTTTATGGGCTACAAATACTAGCAATCCTTTCTTATTTGCTAAATAGTCTCCTTCTTAATACATTGTAACTTATAACACAGTAACCTCTTTAATAAATTGGTAATAATAAAGTTAAGCAGAGAAACTACTAAGAATAAATACTAAGGAAACACTCAAATGTTACCCATCAACTAAATTTGAGTGGTGTATGCTGGTAATAATCAGAATCAGAATCAGAATACTTTATTGATCCCTGGGGGAAATTATTTTTTAACTCAGACAGCATGGCATACGTCCTTGGAAAATATAGTAGTATTGATTGCCCATCAGTTCTATTCAAAGTTTATGCTGGCAACAGCCCACATTTTATTATCTAAGAAATGTATATAAATCCACATCTGTATTTAAATATAATATTCACTTTTCATCACACTTAAAATGATCTTATACCGTATGTATGTTTTTACATACATATGTATGTTTTTACATACATATGTATGGTTTTAAGGGTTTTTATCATTTTTATCATTAATTTTTTTATCGTTTTTATCGTTAACTCAGTTTCCCTGGGTCTTTTCCCATGTGTTATCATTAAATCTTCCTTTTTTTTTTGGTACTGGTAGTGGTTTTATTTTGTTGTATTTATCCGCGACACCTTAAAGGCCGGAAAATATTGTCGGACATAAACTGGTTCATGGCCCAAAAAGGCTGGGCACCGCTGGTATAGAGAATAAACAATGTAATATACTATAGTATAACATAGCATACTATAGTACAAAACGTATGGTATAGTGTAATATAGTATAGAAACTAAACAATATAGAATAGAATAGAATAGAATTCAACTTTATTGTCATTGCACATGCACAGGTACAGGGCAACGAAATGCATATCATATACTATAGCATAAAATATATAGTATATCACACTATAGTGTAGTATAGTAGTTTATACAGTTGTACTGGCAAAAAGTCTAATCAGGAAAAGTCATGAGTGTCATTCATAATATAAATATTAGGTGCCTTGGTGACCCCTGGTGAATAAGTCAAACACAGCTAGCTAGCTGCAGTCAGTAACCAGTGGTTACTGAGACACGTACAGTTTCACTTACAAATTGTAAGTGAAATGTTGAATAAGCGATAAGACAAAAAGAAACTAGAGTAGATCTCCCCTCACCAACATAGAGTTGCTGGGTGGGTAGATAGCCATGGGACTCCTCTTCTGCATGGGCAGGGCCACCAATGGAGGTCTCTCTCTGCTGAATGGGGGTTTGTTCAGGGCCTAGGCCATGATGAAGAGCGGGAATGGAAAGTTTGGTTTAAGCTGCTTTCTAATGGTTGCAATGATTGCCCCAGTTGTCTATCGTGCAGTTTATGCACGTTTTTATTAATAATGGAAAGAGCAATTAGTAAAATCAGTCTGCCACCATTCACACACAGTAACACAGATGCTGTATCTTACCTTATGAAGCACAACAGCTAGCACGATGGCGAGCAGCAGTAGGGCAATGCCTGCCATCACTACAATGAACCACAGTTCCCGGACAACTTGCCTCTCCTCTTGGCCTCCCTCTGCCCTCTCACCTCCTCCTCCTCCTCCTACAAGAGGAGTGGGGCTTGGTGAATCTGGAATGATAAATCAGTAAATACCATAAAGGCACTATGTATTATGGTAATTTTGCACAAAGCTATTCTGTCTTCATTAGTCTTTATAGTCTCTTTTTTTATTTTGCAGATATCATCTGAATATACAAGCAAGAGTGATGATAAAATGAAAGATTCACAGATAAAGTAAAAGCGTAGTATGCACAGATATGACTTGTAGGGTCATACAAGTCTATCATGTAGGGTTTAGATTGCATGTCACAAATCAACACTTAGAGAAAGAAAGATGATCAGATGCTTGCCGAGGAAGAGATAACACTGTAACTGGAGACACTCCGGCTTGCTTGGCCTAGTTTCTAACCTTCGGAGTAAGCAGCAAAGACCACACTTTCATTCCATTTATACTTTAACAGAGACCATGACTGGCAGTGGATATTGGTGGATTAAAGAGCATATACTGCAGGTAGGCCCCTGAAGGCAAAAAGATGCTGTATAACGAGCATAACATGTGCAATATTTCATGCAGTTTTCCAGCATGTTCCAACATTCAGTACCAGCCTATTTCTGCCCAAGATGTTGCAGACACTCACTGCAAACTGACAGCAGGTGAAAAATGATGAAGGGGTCGGTGGAAAAAGTTGCTGTGTGGGAGAAGTGGGACTCACCGGTGCTGATGTCCGTTGTTCGGCCTGTGGCGGGGGGTGCTGACAGCCCCTCACTGTGTGACACATCGATCAGAAGGGCAAAGACCTGCCAGGCGTTTAGGATCACCACTGTCCACCCATCACTATTTTACATCTGATACTTTTATTTGCTGACTGGCTCCCTTCAGGACTCAACACTCAATTGAGTCCAGCCATGTCTTGTTACAAATTAATCCCAGACAGCAGGAGGAAGACAAAACGCCTAGTATCATAGCTCAAGAAGCCTTGAAAAAAGCTGCATTTGAGTCCTTCTCCACCTCCGATCAACCCCCCAGCGGTGCCATGGTAACAGCCAGGTGTCTGGTTTCAGCTCACCTGAAGAGGCATGTTAGCATATCACCTCTCTGATCCTCCAGCTAGTGTGAGTCATTTCTTATACAGCCTGTCTGTAAGTATGGACACTCATATCAACTGATGGCAGATGGAATAGTTATACAAGCTAAGCTAAGCTACACTAAAAGCTAATAGTTGCACTTTGAAAATATATCTTTGTAATAAGAAACAAACACCAGACAAGCTCCAACAGAAGAGCTAGTATTCAAATGTGGAGGATGAACACAATAAATATAGTGTAAGACACAAGAATGTCTATATTCCAAATATGTAATCTGCTCCAGTTGTTTGTCTTTCTGCATGTTTGTTAGCAGTTTGGCATCCACAGTTTTCAACCTATCAAGTTCAAATTTTGTGAGATGGTAGATACCAGCAACAGCTCCAACCAAATTACTTTAGGTGAAAGATCAACATCACATCCAAATTGGTGGGAAAATCAGTAAAAACTTTATATTGCCTACAATTTTTTATGGATTTTCTTTAAATTTCAAAACAACATACTAGGTCATGGGGAACATGGGTGCCTAGGTTGGCTAAGCATTTAAGCGTGACCTTAGCGTCCTGTATATCATATGAAAGGCCACAGAGAGAGCTGTACAACACTTTTAATTTTCTCAATATGATGCACTAAGACATCACAATGACAATAAAAAACAGGCTGACATATTGATATTGCAATAAAAATATCAAAGTTTTACTGTAGGCCCTGCCCTTTGGGGGAGCTGTGCTCTTAAAAAATACCTTTTTATTTTATCTGTGCTTCAAAAAAGGAACCAGTATGAGTTTAACTTGGTTATTTGTGTGCATCAAGAGGAAACTGTACATAATATTTGCTCAGTTTATTTTCAAGTGAAATCGGTCATCTTACGTTTGGAGTTTCTCTTTAAATTTTGGGTGGAAAACTCACTTTTTCTTTATTGCTAAATAATAGTGACTAAAAAGAAACCCATCTAAAGATAAAGCTGTAATGTGGTAACTTCTGTTTTTATCGTATGCCCTTTACGCCACTAATTCTACTTTGATTACTCAAAAGGAAGCAGCTTTTGTCAGTGACTGATTTAAAGGATAACACACTGTCTGGCTCATAAGGGGCCTTTGGCCAGCATGAGTTTCAGTTACACTGTTTAACTGAATTTTATGCATCATCATGTTATTGCTGGCGCAGTTGAAAGACATGTACGTAAGGTTAACTGCTGATTTTAAATGGGCTGTAGGCATGAATGTGTTAGTCCTGCAACAGATTCGCGACCTGTCCAGCCCAACTGCATCCCTGGACCGGATATGTGGAAGAGTATGGGTGAATGGATATACTTATAACCATTTTGGGGGGGAAGCTAAAATATTTTTTTGTAAAGAAAAAACTTTGTAATATGAGCTCCAAATATTTCTGAGAATAACGTGAACTTACTGACCTGTGCAATATCCTGTATGACCACACGATGGCACTAGGCAGCTACTGCTGGCTTTGCCCTTTCCTGAGTGAACCTACCTCACACCCAGTCATAGTTTTTTATTGCACTGCAGTGAGATTTGGAACAGCTGCATATCATATACATGTATGCTCATTATTTAAAAATAATAAAAATAATAATAATAATAATGATATTAAAGATCAACTAAACCCTTCGATTTGTGTGCTGGAGAAACTGGTGCACAAAGTCTTAAAGTGACCTTCAACTTTTCAGGTGTTCAGCCTGCTTTGGTGGAGGTGATGGGGTGATTGACAGTAAAGAGCTACAGCAATAACTTTACTAACAGTTTTCCAGAGGATTGCATGAAATCTTTTATTTTCTATTTTCTTCTTCCTCCTCTTAAATTCTACATGGAAAATGGTCCCCTGTTGTATCCTGGATGTATGCATTGATGCAGGTATCAGTGTCATCTGTTTTCCTACCTACTTGTTAAAGTCCTCAGAATGATCTGTACACAGTCTGCCACAACTACCATCTGCTTTCACTTCATCTACTAAAGAAGGGAAATTTCTCACCTGCTCACCTTTAACATGTCTAGATAGATGATGATTATGTGACAGCGCAGGAAGGAACTCGTCACCGTCCAGTGACCAATCAGTTAGATAAAATCAGTGCGTTAATTATCTTTTTCTTACACTAAGAGCATTTGAAGAAAAACTTGCCACCACTTTTCCCAGTGTGTATCAGGTGTATCATGAAATCTTTGTTTTACGTCAGTTTTACCATTTATCTAGGAAAAAGTTCCAACATCCATTAAAAAATACAGCTCTTTCAATGACCTTTGGATAATTCTGTCATTTTGTTACGAGGACACGGAAGCTCATTTTGTCTTTAGCTCGTTGTTAAGAAAGTGTGATAATTACTCTCCAGGAATATTTTTCTTTCTTAAGGACAATAACGCCTTAAAAATGATGCCTCCCTGCGGCCATTACAGAGCAACTATTAAGAGAAGCCCTTGCAGGGTTAGTTGAGTGTAAGACATTGCCTGTAATCCAGCAATGAGGGACTTGGAATAATTACTCATTATTTACTGCTGTCTTTGTATCCGAAGCCATTGGGCCCCGGTCGTAGACACCGTAGCTCTGTATCAGAGGGACCCTCTGCATTAACTCGCAGCTCATTTGATTTATTTTTACAGCGGAGCTCTCTTTCGCCTAATACCCTAATCAGCATTCATACCTTGCTGTGATGATTCGGGACAATGCTTTTTTATTGAGGAAGTGATCTCACCCTTGAGTGCCAGAATCAGCCTTTTTTTACAGCCCATCTCCTTAGAGCCTCATCCATCACCAGCACGTCTTGGCGACACGGCCACTAGACACATACTAACTCATTTAAGAAGAGGGACATACAGGGATATATCACTCAAGATCACTAACTCACTTACTGACGGCTGATGGTGTGAAAAATCTCCAGCTTGTTGCAAATCCCTCTGTGCGCGCTGAGTTTTAACCCCAGATAAATGAGGAGATTATTTGGCTTCTGCTGACAGACAGGGAGGGGTAAAGGACAAATGGCTTCACTTGGATTCTGATTTGTCTTTCTCACAATTCATCCATCTTTATTCCTCAGGTTTAGCGTTGCCTCCTCCTCGCTCGTTTCCTCGTCGCCTCTCCTTCTTATCTTGTTACTGGAATTCTGATGTAATATTTGCACTCACTGGACACTTTGTTAGGTACAACTTCTTGGTATCTGGTTGGACTTTCTCACTTTCAGTTCCTCGAGGCACAGATTCATCAAGTTACTGGAAACCTGTCAGAGATTTTGGTCATTATTGACATGATAGCAACGCACAGCTGCTGCAGATTTGTCAGCAGCTCCATGATGTGAATTTACCTCTATACCACATCCCAAAGTTGCTCAACTGGATTGAGATTGGGTGACTAATCTTTGTGACATGACTTATCCTCCTGGAAGCAATTCAGTTCAACGAAACAGCACCAAACAACAACACTAAACAACTGTTGCATCAAGGTGCTTTATATTGTAAAGTAAAACCCCCACAATAGTACAGAGAAAACCAAGAAAACCCAAACAATCAGATGACCTTCTACGGGTGAGTGCTTTGGTGACAGTGAGAAGGAAAAACTCCCTTTTAAAAGGAAGAAACCTCAGGCAGAACCAAGCTCAGGGACGAGCGGGCAGCCATCTGTTGAGACTGGTTGGGGTGAGGGGAGACAGACAGAGACAAAGACATGCAAAACATTCATCTAAAGATGTGCACGCTGTGGTCATAAAGAATTGGACATGATCAAGAACAATACTCAGGTTAGATGTGGCATTTAAATGATTCTCAAAGGGCCCCAAAGTGTTCCAAGAAAATATTCCCCACACCATTACACCACCTGAAATTGTGATAAACAGTAGGATAGATCCATGGTGTCCTGTTGTTAACGCCAAATTCTCATTCAACGATCCAAATGTCACAACAGAAACTTAGATTCATCAGATCAGGCAAACATTTTCTGCTATTCTGTGAGCCAGTGTGACTTGGAGCACCTGTTGTAAGCTTCTGCCACTGTAGCCTATTTACTTCATGAATTGAGAGATGCTCTTCTGCCTACTTTGGTTGTAACAGCTGGTTATTTTAGTTACTGCTACCCTCCTATCAACTCAAAGGAGTCTGGATATTCTCCTCTCACCTCAATAAGACATTTTCTCACAGAGAACTGCCACTCACTGGACATTTTCTCAACCCAAATTCACTTAAATCACCTTTCTTCCACTTCCGGGTGCTGGTTTGAACTTCAGCAGATTGCCTTGCCCAAGTCTGCATGCCTAAATCCATTGACTTGACTAGATATTTGTGTTAACAGGCTGTAGAACATCTGTGTCTAAATAAGTGGCCAGTGAGTGTATATGAATTGTGCAGCTGTGGATTTGGCCATCACACACCTAATAGACATACTTTGCAAGGTGAATATAATAGACTACACTGTAAATCTAGCCCAGCCTTATTTTTCCTGCTGTATTAAATGCTAAATAATGGAAAGTGAAACAGTGTTACAAAAAAATAATAATAATGAGTTTGTTTTGTAAGGATCACAGTATGATGAAGTGAGTCAAATGCCTCTACTTCTATGAGTCTCAACAGGCAGCTGATGACCAGCACTCTCTGGGGCCACTGTTAGACTTCATTACATTATGGCTGTTAATTATAAATCTCCTTCCAACTGGGCTCAGATGGCCTAAATGTGCCATAATGGGCCCAGCTTGAAAATGACAGTCCATTGTCAGACTGCACGGAATAGACCGCACCCACTTACCAGCTCTTAATGAATTTGTTTCAAACCCCTCTTCGCTTTATCGAGGAAGAAGGGGACACACGGATAATATGAGCTTTTGCATTAAGGGGATCATCTTTATTGCCCAAAAAAATCCACCTGAGAATGAAATAGCACAGCACAGCTCATCCAGACAAAGCTTAATTGCATCTTTAGACATTATCTGTTGGCATAAGACGTGATGTATATACAGCAAGTCATATACGACATACATTTAAACCGCCATTCTGCTGCTACATCTGTTTTTCTCATCACAAAAAAAGCACATTATAGTGTCACAGTACCTTGAGTTAAATAAAGAGCAAGACTTGGACATTTTAATTCCGTGTACTGAGGTTCCTTCCCGAGTTTAATCCCTTCATTTAACAGGTGCGGAAAACAAAGACAGAAAAACGACTCTTCACACAAAACACGCTAACAGATTAACAGAGCGCCATCACCAATTTCCTCAGACTTTATGGCTAAAAGGAAAAGTAGTGCACAAATTTGATCCTACACAGACTTCTATCATAGAAAAGACATCGAGCGCCTCCCTAATCCAGATTATACAGTATGGCAGCCATTATTTATTTTTATTTTTGTATTTTTTACATAGTTAAAGTTATATCTATGGGTCTACACAGCTCTACGACATTATGATCTTCAAGTACAGACTCCACGTTTAATCACGCTGTCTTTCATTTTTAATGATATGATGTTGGTATCAGTGCTGTAGCAGAGAAGCTGGTAAAAAATTATCTTACAATGATATCATTTAAAAATCTTAAAAACAAAAATCATTATCCACTGCAATTGCTCATTAATGCCACATTTATTAAAAGAAAAATAACAAAAGAGCAGAGCCACTTTCTAAATAAATATCACTTCAGTTGCATCATGATATACTCTTTCCCTGAAATTTTCTCTAAACTCCAGATATCAGTTGTTGTTGTATTAGGTGCTGATCATTTAATTGCTTCACTTTAGTCACTGATGTATGAAAGTAGTAGATATGTATATATATATATATTATAAGATATTTTTGCAATAAACCACAGAGCAGGGATGAAGGTTTATGTGAATGCCTTACAGGCCACATCATATTACTGTGGATATTTGCTGGTATTATTCAATAATATGAGTCTCTACTCTTTGGCAAGACTTACTCTAGTACCTCCTAGGACATGTATACCTTTTCTATACAAAAAGGACAAACAAAACCCAAGTCATAGTAGGTTTTCTAAATGCACTAGAATGCATATTTTACAGGCTTCGAGATGAATAAAGTAATCCACAAGGATTTTCAAGTATCATGTGGTCATTTGAGAAAAGAAGCTCTAAGTTTGGCATGTAACCGTAGATATCTCTAGAAGGCGACTCTTCTGCTTTTAACGCCACCTGTCCATTTGTCTTCATCCTTTGAAGCGGGTCAGCACTCTTAGTTCGGTGTCACAAACGGCAAAGACGACAACGGCCTTGTCACTAAGACACAGCTTGCCAGTTTTACAGCTTTCTTTTCCGCTTTAATTGAATATTTCATTGGTGGAAGGAAGGGTGTGGCTTAAAAAAAAAACGTTCCTGCCACTTGCAAATTTGAGACTTTACTGTCAAATGCGAACTGATGTGGACAAAAAAACATGGCGTGAAACCCCACGATTACCCGTTATCCTTCACTTCCTCACATGCTAACCCCTGCAGGACGAAGCGAATGGCTGTCTGCGTTCAGGTCAGGCTTTAGCCTCTAGAAGTTCGAGGAAGAGTTTGTGCATAGGCACACGACCGTCCTGCTTGATGCTGCAGAAGTGCTGGATGGCACGAGCAGCTGTCTGACGGAGAAGTGGAAGGGTCATGATCATTTTGCCCGCTCGCCGAGGATCCTCCGGGTGGTGGATGGTCTCGTAGTCCTGCAGGGCTCCGTGAAGGACATCCTGGAGCCTCTGCACTGCCTCTGAGTCCTCAATATGCATCGAGTCTATTAGGAGAGATGAAAGTAAGATCTTAAGCTATGTCAAGAAATTAAAAGGTTTTACTGTAAAAAGAAATGTACAAATTCAGAGGCCAATCTTCATAATAAGAAGCTTCATACCTGAGTTAGCAAGTGCAATAGCTTTGAGTACCACAAACTCCTCCTTCTCTAGCCCCATGGCTTTGTATTTCTTCACCAGCTGCAAGATAGCATTGTTGAGGTCAAGCAGGCCAGCTAGCTTTGACTGCTCCTCATCCATGATGTAATCCTCAGCATACACAAGCTTGTCCTCCAAGGCCAGCGAGCGAAACACCACTCGAAGAATCAAAATCTCCATCCAGCCGCTCTGCAGCAGACTCATCTGGTCCGCCAGAGAGAGCGAAGGGAAGCCTGAAAGGAGAGAGAATAAAGAAAGATTTCCCACATGTCAGCTCACATGTCATGGTTAGTCTTACAAGGCCTGTACAAGACAAGAAACTTTCCTAAGTCTGTGAAAATAACTTCTTTGGATGGAAATAGAGACTTGTGACAGAAAAAACTCAAAAATGAACCTCCTTCATAAACTGAGTGTTGAGCTTGAATGAGGAGGGTATTTAACAGACAGAGAGGGTCTAATGGAAGATGCTATTAGGCTGTGCAATGGGAAGTTCAGTCCTGTCTCTCTACCCTCAACCCCAACTGGTCATAGCAGATGGCTGCCCCTCCCCAAGCCTGGTTCTGCTGGAAGTTTCTTCCTAGAAAAGGGATTTTTCCCTCCTAATGTAAGTGCTTCACCATAGGGCGTCATTTGATTGTTGAGGTTTTCTCTTTATTATTCTTGGGTCTTTACCTCACACTATAAAGCGACTCGAAGTGACTGTTGTTGTGATTTGGCGCTATATAAATAAAACTGAAAATTGAATTGAAGTACAGGATCCAGAATTTTGAAAGTTTAGCCTGATCCATCCTTCCTTTGACCTAGTCCTCAAGTTTTTTGGAAGGGTGGTTACTGGAGTAGTTCACAATTTCCTTTTGTTGCTGACTCAACCTTAAACCACTATTTAAATTTTGACTTTCCACATTGTGCAACATGCGACAGATCTCTTAACTCAAACAGATCTTAAATCCCAGCACTAAATACAGAAATTGCAGATCATTGTCTATCCTGAATGTAAAGATCTCGGCCATAACACAATTTCTCACTTTAATGAAACCAGTTTTATGAAAACGTGACTTGAATCTGATAACACTGACTTGCATCGCTTTGGCTTAGAGGGTAAAGCGGGTCACTGGTTGAAAGTCCAGCTCCACCAGTCCTTGTGTTGAAGAGTGCTTGGGAATAATACTAAACACCAAATTGCTGATGCATCAACAGTGTGAGTGTGTGTCCATATGATAAACTAAGCCTGTATAGATTAAATCATTTTATGAATGTGTGCATGAAGGTGTAAATGTGGCTTGTATTGTAGAGCTCAAAACACTACATCTATTTAACATAAAGTTCACTGTGTGGTTCTTACTGTCAAAGACAATTCTTTCCTGTGTCCTGTGCTGAGCCTTGACGCACAAAAGGACTTTAATAGGCTACAGTGGGATTAGGCTACTTATGGGAGTTCTTGCAGTGTTTTCAAGTGCGTTCCTATTTCATTAAACTAATTCAATTAATACATAATAAACCACCTGCAATGATAAACACCAAATGCTCTTTCTCACGTCTTTAGAGCTCCATGCCTATTATACATAACTGTACGGTGATGACACATTGTTATATTGTTATTAGACAAAGCTAACGTTTAGCGTTGTCTCTTAGTTATAAAGTCCTTTGCTTGTATACATTCTGGTCTTACTTTCTGTGAAGCTCAGCTTAGCATAAACCTGGTTATCCATGCTTATTAATATAAGCAATGATAGAGAATTTGCATAAAACAAAATGATTTTACACAAGGGAAGGCCACACGGCAAAGGGCATTACAAAGGACACAGGGAGTGAATAGGTGGTGAATCTAATTACTCTCTGTAGGACGTGCCTGCTTTGATTGACAATTACACCCCACAGGAGTATGATTAAACCCACCCACAGCCCCCGCATAAACCTACATTTACACACATACTTGCACACGTTTACTGTAATTAAATGAATGATTTTACAGAGCGAGGGAGCGGAGTGGGAGGTGTTTGTATTTTTGACACCACTGGTGATTGTTATCAGGATCCACTTCTCTTTACAATCAGTACAGGGACGTCAGTGGCACCCATTTCCCCCCCACTATCACTCCCTGATTGATTGGAAAAGCTGTCTGTGCACAATTTTATTGGCCAATAGGGATCAGTATTCCGGCGCAGGATCATCGATCAGAGAGAAAGACCAGCACGAGTACGTGTTTGAGCCTGCATGATGAAATCGCAAGCAATATATTGATAGATTTTGAGGTAAAGTTAAACCATCAATAAAAAGAAAAGATCATGCATTAAATGGACCAGGCAAACATTTACCGAGGGCAACAAGGAGGAGAAAAGTCTTGCACGTGTTTGGATCATATCAACAACGGCGCATGGACAGTCACACTACAGTCACCCTTTAAGCATATTCATTTGACAGCCAACTTGCATCACGGACTCAAAAAGGCCAAAAACAAAGAGGGCAGTTGGTCTTTAGCCAGCTCATCTGCCAGTCCGGCCCTCAGACTTCAGACCACATCACTGTCAATCTGCCTGATAAGAGCAGACAAGGAGGAGGGGGAACAGCCAGGACAGTAGCCACATCACACTCACCTCCCCCTGGGCAAAGAACTCAGATGGCCCGGGCCACTTTGCCCAGGACCCCGATTCTCTCAACAGTGGGGGCCGTGTGTCCTGCCACTCACCCAGAGCTGATGTGACATGGCCATTACGCTGCTAGGAAAGGCCAGTCTTTTTTTAAATACTCGTATTCTGAGTGCATGTGTCTCTTCAATCTACATTTTCTCTTTGTTTCCTGTCAGCTGAGCTTTCTTTATATCTTTTACACCCTCAACCTGTTCCATAAAAGATCCTATTGTCATGTCTGTTCTTCCCTTTTTTGTGTCTTTTATTTTGAGATGCTTGTCATATCCTCTTTGGCCAATCTCATCTGTAATCTGCTTTTTTCTTTATCACCGCTGTGATTTTGATGCCTCTGACACTGTCTAGAAGGCTGAGCACTAAAGGGGCAATGTTTTTAGATAACAGAGTGGTGTCCAGGTTGGGACTTGAGCAGTAACTTTTATTCACACTTAAAAATATCAGATTATTTGAACAGGTCTCACCTGTTTCCACTCTTTATCACTGAGCTTGGCCAACTGGCTCCAGCTTTAAGTGGAAGTAGCATGGATCAATTTATCTAACGATATGTTATAGCGAGTGAAACGTGTGCTGAATACATAGCAGCAGGTTGGGCCTCAAGAGTCGGAATTCAGTGAAATGCCATTTAAAAAATATAATATAACAATAATAATGGAGCCCATGTATTATGTGATTTAAGATAAAAATATATATATCTACATATTAAAGGTTATATGACACTGAAGTAGTTAAAATATTTTCACAGCTTTTTTGTGACATTTCAGAAGTTTGATTAAGATGTGCTTGACATTTTGATTGAATTTTAAAAATCAAAGCCCCCCCACCCCCACCCCAAGGTACATGTGCACCGCTGCTCCGCTCTCCCAGTAAACCTTCCACTGGCAAAAGGGCCACAAATACACCCATCACTCGGACTCCCATCTGTCTTGACAGTAAAGAGCCAAACAACGGGAGAAACGCAGACAGCAGGGGCCCCGGGAGGTGAGAAGTGGGTGAGGGGAGTGGGTATTATAAGAGAACAATGGAAACGCTGATGACGGACACCAAACACCAACACACACTCAAATGATTGCTTCATGTTCGCTTCGTAGGGGCGAGCATGGAGGCGAATGTAGGTGAGAGAGGGGTTTTTGTTTGTATTGTAAGCATTTTAGAGATGAGGCATCAACAAAAAAAATCCCAGGTGTTTCCCCTGTCGTGTTTTGGGTCTGGACATATATATATATATGTGTATATATGTGTATATGTGTATATATACATATATGTAAGAGCAGAATCAAGACCGATGATAAAACTGTCTGATGAGCTGGTGTGAATAATGATTCAGTTAACCTGCAGTTGAATTCAGTTCCACTGAATGTTAATTTTCCACCTTCACAAACTCACTATGCTGTATTTGCACATGTCAGGAACCACGACTCAAACTTAAAATAAAGGAAAACAAAATATGTTTTCACTGCAAAGCATGGATTTTTTGGATGAATGTCCAACTAGCAGGCCTTATCCTTTTTGTTAAATGATTGTTAGCCAGTCAATATGAAATTGAACAGACTTTTCTTTGAGTCACTACCACTTTCTCTGTTTGATCGCAAATGGAACATCTTTTTTTTTTGTACTGATGATTGAATTTTGAAGACATTAGCTTTAATGGTCTTTTTTTAAATACTATTTTCTGACAAATGAGTTGAATGACTAAATTAAATACAATCAGTAATGAAAATAAAGCCTAAAATGCCATCCCTGTTTTCCACAGTTATTACATTTTCACTTCAGCACCAATCTAAAGCAGTCTCCGTACACTCTGATAACGAAAGTATCCCACTCTTGAAGGCGCTGCAGGATTATGAGAACTCATTTCACCAGTTTGGAGCATCTTGTATCGAAAGGTGGTCCGAAACAACCTCTCAAAGTGTGTAAACTGCTTCTGAATTGTGTTCCTTTTATCATTCCTGGGTCTAAACCTGCAATATCAAAAGCAGATCCAGTCTGCATACCTCTGTGGCACATGATTACAACCATCAACAAAGCTGTATTAATCCCACTAAGCTTTTAGAATGCACTTCCCCTCTGCTTTCTACACGTGCATTCAAAGAAGGAAAAACAAATCTCCGGACATCCTTCCACTGTTCCTGTGTCAGAGGAGAAGCTAAGTGTGCTCCAAGTGCCAGGAGGATTTCCATAATTCAGACTGCACAGGGAGACGCCTGCGGCCCAGGAAATGAATTAAAACTTCCAGGTGGCCGCGGCTCATCTGGCTGATATATTAGGAGCACACTTTGGTCAGCAAGGGCACGGCGCATACACACACATACACACACACACAGGAGCTTGACGGACAGATAACACGCAGCCAAGCCAACATTACCTCCCTCCTCTGGGCTTCCCGTGAGTGTCTTGGCTGCTACAAGTCAGAACAATCCTTCCACTGATCTGATTAGAGACTTAATGGAGCTAATGTGTGCGGTGTGCTTGTGCGAGGAGAGTGAGTGAGGCAGGGGAGACCAGCCGGAATCATACCTGGGATGTGCTTGGCCCAGCCGATGTTGACCACCAATTCTCTGTCAGCCAGGTCGCACAAAGTGGTCAGAGCCTTGATGTCGCTCTCGGGTACCGTGGGATCCGGCATGGCAAAGATGCCCTCTGGCTCAGCAACCAGCAGCAGAGATACCACCTTGTTCTCCACCACACCACCTACAGAGACTAAAATGAGTTAGAGTTTATTAATATCATAACTTTTGATCAATTGATCTCATTGATATTAGGATTTCCTTTGAAGAGAAGACACAAAAGACACACACACTCATGCAAAAGTTTAAAAAAGTGCAAAAAACAAGCATTGCATTGCTAGTGATGCCTGAACAGTCATTATAGTTTTGTATTTTCCTATTTTTTTTATCTGTGTTGCTGTTAACTAAAATGTTTTTATATCTAATTTTAGATTTTAGCTGAGTTTTAGTTGACTAGAATAACCTAAAAAACTTTGCTTTATCCTTGCTTTTCTGGCTTTACTACTGGAGCACGCTCATGTCAGGAGTGACGTCACTCCCAGCTCCAACATCTGACTTCAGAATGCACTGCTAACCTGATGTTTGAAAATGAGGTAGCTTTAAATAAGCACTTAGAATAAAACATTGAAAATTAATTGTATTATAAAGCAATAAAATTTTGTTTGCTTGTGCTTTGACAGACAAAATGACAGAAAACATTAGTGGACTGTTTTGGCTCCCAAACCACAACTTAAACCGTAAGAAATGACTCCATTAACACTTATTAGAACATTTTATTTTTACACTTACATGTTTTTTTCTGTGGCAAGGCATTCTGAGGGTGTAGATATGGGCTGTTCTCGGCATCTATTCTTCTCTTGTACTTTTGTCTGCCACCTCGGACCCGGTCCAGACGCACACCTACATAAACACAAACAGAGGACAATGATGTTTAGCATAGCCACAAACCAGTAATCTTGGAAACTTTCCCAAGCCCGGATAAATGAGGAGGATTTTGTCACGAAGGGCATCCGGCATAAAATCTTGGCCAATTCAAACATGTGGATCATAAAGAATGACAGTCATGTTATAAATATAGATGCCTGTTTGTCCTTTTTTTCATGCTAACGTCCACTCATTTACACAAAATAAATTACTGCCATTTCATTTTGAGTGACATTAAGTGTGTTTGAAACAAATCCTTGTTTAAACTAATGTTTTGAAGGTATATAAATGGCACAGGTAGCTGCTAAGTGTTATATTTAGTTTCTTAGCATTGTTTCACCTCGACCAGATGCTTTTGGTAGCTTGCAACAGAATTCTGACTGAATATTTGATCACTCTTCTTGGCACAATTGGTTGGAATCCAGTTGTGTTCAAGTCTTAACTGTCTAGCTCTTACACTTAGGTTATATATTTGGAGGTAGTCTTCCATACACTTGTGGACTGTACCAGTCCCACTGGCAGCAAAACACCCCCAGAGCATTGTGCTGCCACTACCATGCTTGGCAATAGTAAACACACTGAGCTATTTGACAATAACAGGCAGTAATCTTTGTCTTTTCTGGCCATAAAACTTTTCTCTAGAAGGCATTTGTCAGTGTGGGGAGCTGCGAATTTCAGTGGAGCTCGAAGATGTCAATTTTAGAGGACTGGCTTTTTTTTTTGGTTGGCACCGTCTCCGTCCATGGAGATGTAAATCTTGCTTTCCAGTGGCTTGGGAACACTGGTGTTCCAGCAGTTTTCAATCTAAGGCTGGAGACTTGATGGTTCCTGTGTTATTCCTGAACATCATCTCATCTGAGGATGACTGGTTTTCCCATGGACCTTGTACATACATACAGTTGTTTGAACTAATCATCCTGCAATGCAGTTGTGTGCCCACCTAGTGTACCAAAAATACTAGCATTAGCTGATAGCCTAGCACTAAAACCTCTCACGCCAAAATAAAACAAGACAGACTCTACAGCATCAGTGCTGAAATTTCAGACTTTAAAATGGTAGCTTAGAAACCAGCGGTTGATGTCATGGTGGCTATGTCCATCTTTTTTATACAGTTTATGCTCAAATAGCAAATGAAAGTTTCTCATGATGACTAAAAAAAACAAAGTTTGGGTGTCAGGAAAATGCTTTTTTGTCAAACCCAATAAACCCACAGGAAGTTGGTCAATTACCAAGCAAAATATACTGACATCTCAAGGAGAATGGGCAGGACAAGTCCAATGCTGGCACCGCAGCATGCATCCTGTAACATGACACTCAACAACTTTAGAGCAGCTGGTGACAACTGCTCATCTTAACAAGCACTGTGGCAATAACCTAGTCACCATGACGATAGGGATTTAAGTGTGTGTGTGTGTGTGTGTGTGTGTGTGTGTGTCCAAATGAGGCAGTTCGACGAGGGGAAGCTGATGGGATTTATACTCATGGAATCGCCATGTGTCTCTACAAAGACGAAGCATGCATCCACTGAGGTGAACGTGACTCAGGAACTCTTCAGTAGTGGTGTTGGATTGCCCAATCTACACAGTGTAAATAGCCGTAGTGCCCCTGAATAGATACATAATGGCATTGGCATCAGTAAGAGACACGCCAAGGGTATTTGCTCACTTGACACCTCACAGTAATACCCCACGCCTTTGAGCCTGCAGCCTTCTGTACTTAGTCTTACTTCTGCAGATATTTATGTACCGCTTACATCAACATTAAGAACATCAAATAAGGTTCTCTTAGTCGGACATGCAAGATGTGTTTTGCGGTTTTATCACTTGCATACCAGTGGTTTGTAAAGCTATTTTACAGGTGTGATTTACTATAACATATAATTCCATAGAATTTATTTAAAGAATTTCTACTTTATGAGTTAATGTACCATGAAGAGAGACAAAGGTGAGCTAGAGGAGAGGTTTGTGCATAGCAATCTGCCTGGTAACCTTTACTGTAAGCCAACAGGATATTAACAACTATCAAACTGCATGTGTTTACACTTTTAAAAAAGTGGACATGTCTGACACACAAACACCAAATCAATGTGTACTTATCTCTGCATCATCCACAAATTATATATTACACAGCGCCTATTATTCAGCCAGCCTCATTACAGTCAGAGTATTATGTACAAATTGACAAGTGTCTATTTGTACATAATACTCTCAGCAAATATATCAGTAATGAATACTTCACAGAAGTGTGCGTCAGAGTTTTGCTGTGTGATCTGCTCACTGGTTTGGCACCAGAGTTCAACAATATTTGCATTAAAATAAAAAACCAGAGTAGGGTTCCCAGATGTTTATCTATCTATCTATCTATCTATCTATCTATCTATCTATCTATCTATACACATTTTAGGGGTGCAACAATACATGTATCGGTATTGAACCGTTCGATACAGTGCTTTCGGTTCGGTACGCATATGCATCGAACAACACAAAATTTTTAATTTATTTTATCAACTTTTCTTCTGACGATGCTGTCTGTGTTGAGAGCTCAGTGGATCTGCGTTTTACTACTCCGCCTAGGCTGCACTGTCGAGCGCAGATCCACTGAGCGCAGCGCAAGCTAGTGAGACAGAAGTTAAGCTTGTTGCAACATGGCAACTGCCTCAACGCTACCCAAAATTGAACCTACCCCACCCTCATTCAGATCTGGCGTTTGGAACTATTTTGGTTTTCATGTGAAGTATGACCCCGATGGACAAAAATAAAACAGTATGTTGGATGTGCCACGCAATGCTCAATTGGTGGGAACTAGTGCGTTAGCGCAGTTAGCTCGTTAACGTGTTGACGCCGTCCAGCCCCACGCACGGGGCGATCCGCGGTAACTCGTTAACGGAGATTTGCTGCGTTATGGCGTTAACGTAATTTTAATGAGATTAACGCTGACAGCACTAGTGGGAACAGAACGAATATGACTGCACATTTACTCCGACATCATCCTAGTGCAAAGACAAGTGGAAGCAGACAAAAACAACAAGCACGCATGCTACAAACTTTACCTGAGTCATTTAGACAGCCGTTAGCACATGATTCTCCTTATGGGGACCTGATATGTTTAATAGGCCTCTTTTTTTAAATTTGTTTACATATTTGGTAATATCCAGCTGTATAATTCAAAAGGGATTTCTTAGTAATTTTTAAGCTAAATGAACAGTTCTTTAGGTGCTACAAAGCAGTTTTCAATATCAACTACTCAAAAGAAGCTGTAATACATAAATGATTTGCATCTCTGTAATATAACTTACATGTGCAACAAAAATAGCATCCAACCATTCACCTAAAGTACAGAACCACGGGGTAATCATACTTTTAGACCGCACATAAAATATGAACACAGCCACTGTAACCTGCTTGAACCCTTGAGCTGAGCCATCAACATCTTACTGTTCAAGATACAAGATTCGAAGTGTTTATTGTCATGTGTCACAAGAGACAAAGGCATTTCTCTGTGCAATGAAATTCTTTCTTTGCTGTCCACCCACAGATTCCGATTAATATATACAATAGAAATAGAACATAAAAATACAAATAGTACAAATAAATAAATGAAGACAGAAAGGGAGACAAAATATGGAGATTTGAAACAGGAATGTGTGAAGACAAATGTGACATGCAAGGGAATAATTGGTAGCTGCTTCCTAAAACAGGGATGGGCAATTCATTTCTCAATGGGCCACATGAGAAACTGGGACTGCTGTGGAGGGCCACACACTAATATTGGTGAAACTGGGACTGTTGTGGAGAGCCATATGCCAGTATTGGTGAAACTGGGACTGTTGTGGAGGGCCACACACTAATATTGGTGAAACTGGGACTGTTGTGGAGGGCCACACACTAATATTGGTGAAACTGGGACTGTTGTGGAGGGCCACACACTAATATTGGTGAAACTGGGACTGTTGTGGAGGGCCACACACTAATATTGGTGAAACTGGGACTGTTGTGGAGAGCCATATGCCAGTATTGGTGAAACTGGGACTGTTGTGGAAAGCCACACACTAATATTGGTGAAACCGGGACGGCTGTGGAGGGCCACATACCAATATTGGTGAAACTGGGACTGTTGTGGCACAACAATATTGTTGTGCAGCCCTCCAAAACAGCCCCAATTTCTCATGTGGCACCTTGGACAAAATAAATTGTTAATGCTTGTCCTAAACTGTATGCCTTATTATCTATTGTAATCCAAATGGGAATGTATTTTACAAAATTTTGCAAATTCTTACAAAATTGAAATCATGTTGTATTAGGTAAGCCCTGAAACCTATGATCGGGGCATGAACCTAATGAGTTTAGATCATAAATCAAGTGAAAAGTAAAGTTATATTCCTATACACTTCTATATATTCTGACTTCCCTTTATAACCAGGGGTCGTGTTCGTCTTCATTTTCATCTTTTATATACAGTCTATGGTCATACTTTTAATATACTGTGCTTCACAAGAGCAAGAAAGAAAACTTAATATCAATATGGATGCAGAACATCAATGACATACAAATAAATTTAGATCACGTGTTCGCTAAGTTTTAAGATTTGTGAAGACTGAGAAGTTAAAGCTGAAGAAGATGAGCAAGGTATTAAAGGAGAGATTGGCTGTGGAAAGTTAATGCCCCCTGACCTGCTGGTGATGTCATAAGGGGCAAGTATGGATTAGCTGGATGAGGATGTGGGTGCCTCCTATGTGTTGTTATTAGATTTAACACCGTTGGCAAACGGGATTCAGTCAAACACTTTTTTGTGGTTTGATTAGTAGAAAAAAATTAGCTTTCATGCAGGTATATTTGTTTCCACTCACATGTGAGAGTTACAACACACATCAGAACTGAGTGTAAGTTTTCACAGTGGAATGTGCTGACAACCAGAGGGCCAAGAATAGCTTTTGTGGATAACAAAACAGATATTCACGCACACCTCCTTCCTGTTCCTCTGAACAGCCCATCTCAGTTTGATAAACAGGGAGTAGTCATATTTATTTTTTGCCTCTTACATCAGACCATCTTCCTTTGAAGGGATATGGACTTCCACATGAGACGCTTTTACAGGTTCCTAAAATGCACCCTGCATACATACAGGTGGTTGAGAAACAGAGAAATCCAGCCGCTGATCCAGACTGATCCTTGTTAGCGTGGTTTAGTGTTTAGTATAAACAATCCCAACACTCCTCGGATATTGCGACAAATATAAACATGGTGCTACTAACAGCACTGTGGCGTTATCTTTCCTCTGTCCTGATGCTTTTCTCAGAATGCTGATTAATGCTGAATGATTAACACCCCTAAGAAAAGGTAACTCCAGCCGGGAGGAAGTAGAGATTAGACAGTAAGACAAAACAGAAAGGTGGGGGCTAGTCAGGGAATTGTTGCACCATTGGCCATATTTCTTAGAAACATAAACCATTAAACCATAAAAACACAGAATCACATAGTTTCTGCTTTATAACATCTATTTTCAAAATAATTTTCACATTTCCTAAAATACTAATTTTTACTGTTCTGAGTAGCACTAGCAACTGTAGAAATGGGGACTAAACAAAGCTTAATCAAATCCTGCCTGAGGTCTATGTGTCTTTTAGCTGTGTTTTTAATATGGCTCTGACTCTCCCCATTAAACCTCACAGCTCCTCTGTCTCTGGCTTTACTACGGCCTCCCCAGGGAAGAGCGGCATTACGATACACGATGAAGCGCATTACGAGGGCGCTTACAGCCAGAGTTACGAGGGGCAGTTCCCATTTCATGGAGGTCCAGGAGTCCCACAAGGCATCTGGAGGAATTTATGAGGGAGGAGGGAAAGCAAAGAGAAGAGAGGGCTGAGACATAGACTGGGATGCTGCTGATGCCCCCACCCCTCCCCTGCCACGCACCCATCCCATTAAAAGCAGCTAATTTAGAAGAAGGGCAGAGACAGTCCTGCTCACAAGAACACAGTGGCATGAGCATAAATATGGCTGCTGCTGACTGACATGTTTAAACACAAACACGTGTAAAGATGCTATTATTCTGTATATCAATAACTTACAAGCACATTTATACACAGCTGCAATGACCAGATGCTGTTGTGTGCTTAGCAACGAAGAGGTGGTATTAAATTATCATTGCACTTTATTGCAACCTGGGTTGCATTTTAGCAATTGTTACCCATTGTTTCTATTGGTTTAGCATTAGACCAAAAAAAGTAGCTGGAGTCATCTGAGAAGTTGACAAACCAAACCAAACCAAAAGAGAGGCTGCCTGAAATTATGATAATCTGTCAGCAGACAGGCCATAATATATGCTCTCTAGGTTTTATATGATGGACATTAAGTCTTGAAATTTGTGAGACAGCGTACGTCACGGGAGAGTAGAAACTTGTCGGGCTACTCCCTTATTCCCAGCAGATAGATCCACATATTTGATTTGGCACAGATTTTTACGCAGGATGCCCTTCCTGATCCAACCCTCCAAGGTGTTTGTGTTTCGTCAAGGCCTCAAACTTGGAACATTTCACTTCTCAGTGAACAACACAATGAGCTATCAAATTCCACCGACAGCATCTCTGACTGCTCATATTCACTGAATTTGGGATCTAATCATTTATTTTGCAGACAGAGAAAGTTAGATCCACTTTTATGGAATCTAATGAGAACTTTCTGTGAAGCCCATCAACCTGCAAACTGCGTTTAACATTCAGAGGAGGATTGCAAATGCAAAGAGGTAACGGTATATCTGTTGCAGCAGCCATTGTTGTGTTATGAGCCTATGTTTTTAAGACATAACTCTTAAGGAAGAAAAAGGTCTTTAATTTTAAAAAGAAAATGGTAAAATCAATATAGAGATGAAATCAAACCAGAACAGTGCTGACCCAGAAGAAACAGAACCTTTACTAAGGAAAAAACAAACGCCAATAGCAATAAAGCAGCATGGTGAGTTTTTTGTTAGACCCTGCATGATGCACAGAGGTTGACATGCCTCTGATGCACAGGATTGGTCCGTTTTCTGGGGATCAGTGAAGATAATGCAATGGGTAACTACATCCCTCTTGTATTCTGCCTGTCACCAAAACATAATAAATGAGAAAATAAAGAGAAAAAGCACAGGTTCAGAAAGGTAGCTGACACTTCCCTCGCGTCTTCCACTTTGACCCACATGCCTTTGAAGATTAGAACGCCATCTTTCTAGCTTTCATACGTGGAGATTAAAATGGATGAAGCTATCACAACTGTGTACCCAGCTGAATTAATCCATAGTTTGAAAACACTGAATAAAGGTTTTTGATTTCAATATGGCTCTTGTGAATTACATGGTGTGTGATGCTGACAACAATGCCTAATAATTCTATTTACTCTCTCTTATGCCTTGGATTTCACCCCCCACCCACCCACTCATGCGTTTCATCAGCTCCCCTCTCTCTTCCTTATCTTCTCGTGGACATACGCAGAAGGCAACGAGTGGCCGGTACTGTAGGAGGTCGCTAATGTTTTCCTTTTTGAGTCACTTCTAAATCTGGATAATATGTCACACCGCAGGCACATAGTGACACTAAAGGAGCACCTGACCACACTCACAGAGTACCAGTGGAACATATTTACCACTGTCATCTCATGTTTTTGAGCATGTATGATGAAATTTTGCAGGGTGGACCTTAGCTATAGAAAAAAGGCAGGAACATGAAAGCTCATTGCTAAACTTATTTGATGTATTGTATTGTAGTAGTATTTAATAAGTATAAATACTCTGTAAGGTGACTGGGATCTGTTAGCACAGATCCTATAATTCTGATGTAAGAAGTGGCAGAATGTTATTGATTACTGCAAAACAGCAGGCTCAGTAGGCTTTAATAGGTAACTTATCCCATTCTAGTTTAATCTGCCCTTAAACTCTCTTCTGTTTTACATTTGATGCAGCTCACAGCGCGCTCTGTTATCTTAATAGCTGCTGCAGCACTGCTCACACACCTACACAAGTTGGCACATGTCCATAGGCTATTTCAGAGGAAGACTCATGAAGCAAAGACTGACACAGATGAGCAGTTATTAGCTTTCTCCTCCCTCTCTAAGACACAGCTCTGCATTGTTCAAACTTGTGTTTACCACACATACAAATTACCTACACACACGCACCTCGTAGCCGGAACAGAGGGCTTGAAGTTTAACTGTCAGAAGTTTTAGGTTTCATTTGAGTTTACACAACGACTGTCAAGGGTTTACTAGGTTATTGTTTAGAGGAATGCACTACAAAGTAATTGCAGTCAGACTTGTATTAGGCTTCACTCTCTTTCTCAACTGTCTGAAAGAGGAGATTTGAAATTCTGCCACCGACTGATCGATCTCAGAAAAAAAGGCAGCTCGAGTAAGGTTTTGACAAGGATCGGAAAAGGATTTTTTTTTTAGGATATAGCTGACCTTCTCTCAACATGCCCACTGCCAGACATTTCACAAATCGACAAGCCTGGCAAGATTTCCGTCTTCTCTTGGTGATTTCACATTCATTGGATGCTGGACAGCTGTATTCGATGTTACCTGGAGGATAACAAGTGAGAAGGGGGGAGGGGGGGGGACTTAGTAGTTGCTTTGCAAACAATGAAGCAGCAATTCAGTATTACTCATTGTCACTGCTATCTCAATGTTATGTCTGAGAAAATGTTGAGATTACACAGCAAACCTCACTGGCATCTGTAAAGGATCTAAACTGAGGTACTTTTGAGAAACAGAATTTTTTTTCAAAAGGAAATGTTATAATTTAAACCAAGGCTGAGATACTTAGACTTAGAGCTTTTTATTGTCATTGTGCAGTCTCTTGCACAGCGAAATTGGGTAGATTGGGTAGATACGCTGACTTTAAGGTTGTAGTTCTTTACACTGTTCCTTATTTGCACCATGTTGGATCTCAGGTTTTCTGTTATGTATTTGTGGTCTTACCCCATAACTGACTGATTACCCTAACAAGTTAATTTCACTATAAAGTTGTGGTAAATTATACCAGAGGGTTAATGTATTTGTGGTCTTACCCCATAACTGACTGATTACCCTAACAAGTTAATTTCACTATAAAGTTGTGGTAAATTATACCAGAGGGTTAATGTATTTGTGGTCTTACCCCATAACTGACTGATTACCCTAACAAGTTAATTTCACTATAAAGTTGTGGTAAATTATACCAGAGGGTTAATGTATTTGTGGTCTCGACTTGTAACTGACCCTGATTACCCTGATAAGTGATCCTGATTACCCTATTAAGTAAATTTCACTATAAGGTTGTGGTAAATGTCCACATTTTAAAAAAATACAAAACCATACATGTTCTCCACACTAACTGGCAACCCAAGGTGTATGTTAAGTCTGATGGCTTTCTGCCAGTTGGGGGTGCTTTTAGCTGCCACCCTTGATCAGCGATAGGAAGTATCTGATGAGCCAGATCTGCTTTGTCTGATGCGACAGCCAGTGAAGCTTGCTCTGTGAACTCATCTAGAGTAGCCAACTTCTAGAGGCCTAAACTAAACGCTTCCTGTCAGGCTCCTGAGCTGGGCCAAGAGGGGACAATCCCTTTAAAACACACAAACTGCATGCTGCCGGCTCTCCTTGCTGACTTCCTTCAGGGCTGAAGCGATTGCGCACACATGTCAAGCTTTAAACCTAAACTCAGCGATGTTGACTATACACACAGTGGTCTAAGTATAACTGCATATCAGCTGCTTGCGAGCAGATCTTTATTTAAAGCCTTTCTGCAGTTTTGAAGGCGTAAGCTTGTGAGCTAACTGATCAGGGCTTGTTTTTCCCGAAACAAATGATCAGGGAACATCTACACCTTGTTGCTCCTAAAACAGGTTTATATGATGCAGGAAGGCATTATCAGCCATGCTAATCACAATAAATGCGGTTACTGAAACTGAGCGTGTTTGTGAAGGTGTGTTTTATATACAGTGCCAGTCTCACCCTGGATGGTCCTCTTAAAGAAGGCCTTACAAGCTTCACAAGAGGCCACACCATAGTGGTAGCCAGACGCCACGTCACCACACACTAGACATAGGCGCTTGGCGACAGAGCCCAGCATGAATTCGCACTTGACTTGGCCTTCTTCCTCACCAAACCTCCTGGAGAGAAAAAGGAAGAGTAAAAATAAGGGTAATACATAGATATAGTAATAATATCATTTCACATACAAAATGGAGTAAAACAGATGAAATAAAGGAGAATATGATACATACACCAACCTATTTGCTCCTCCATTACTGGCCAACCCCGCTGTGTGACTAAAGAGGCCTGGTGAGTCCTGCCCATTATTGTGATTGTGGCCTTTGGTGAGAGGACCGTAGCTGGAGTTTGTGTCCGAGGAAGAGCTTCCAGGACTGGGCTGGGCCGGGCTGACATCACCCTGAGAGCTGGGGCTGGGGCTGGAAGGCTCACGCTTTATAGAAGAGGGACAGGTGGGGTCCAAGCCCCTCACTGACATCCTGTCCAGATGCCTGGAGACAAAAAAAAAAAAAAAAAGAAAAAAGAATTTAATACATATGATGTGTGTATGCATCTTATTTTAATATATATCTATGTTGGAGAATTTGAAGTCATCTTTATTTAATGAGTCACTTTGATATTGCTATTAATATTTGCAGCTGACCTTCAGGTCAGTGGGCTTTGATTAGTTTTATATTAGTTTTATTAGTTCTGGCATCATCTACACAGATAGCAATCGTGTAATGAATATACTTGAAATTAATATATGGATTCACATCTCTTCACAAACACAGGTATGTATTTGTTGGCTAAAAGGTTTAAAAAAAGAATGAGAAAGGCCATAGTTTCTGTTGAATACATCAGTTTTTTAATTTCACAAATCCACAACGCTTCAACAACACCACATACCAGTTTCCACATCCGTCCGAGTGTTAGAGAAACCAGCCGTTTGTGAGTTCCCCCATATGCAAAGCTGCTGTTCATTACACTGCTTTGTTTTCAGAGAAGCGATTGCTTAAGCAAACCTAGGAAAATAGCTAAACCAGCAATCATCCACACCGTCATGTTCAATCCAAATATACTCACATTCCTTCCACTTTTATTGCCTATTGTCTTCAATCTATTTTCTCTTTGTTTCTCTCATTTACCAAATTTGACCTGATAAACTGCCTGAAGCCTACACCAGATACAACAACTGAGCAGGTGTTTTTTGTAAGAAATATAAAGTGGAAAGTACAGCTTTTGTTAGAA
Organism: Maylandia zebra; assembly: GCF_041146795.1. Taxonomy (NCBI): domain Eukaryota; kingdom Metazoa; phylum Chordata; class Actinopteri; order Cichliformes; family Cichlidae; genus Maylandia; species Maylandia zebra. The sequence continues at coordinate 7,619,041 of NC_135181.1, forward strand.
GTCAATCCTTAACTAAATGAAAGAATGTATTTATATATTTAAATAAAATCTTTCCATTATTAGTTATATAATAAAAGCTGGAAATAAATCTTCTCCTAGGCCTGCATGTTAAAGTGTGTATCATGGCTCTATTATTGGATTAGGATGTGACCACAACAGACTCTCTGTCACCATGCCGAGGAGAAAAAGCATTTGAAACCAGCTGAAGCGTACAGTAGGCTTGCAGGCATGTGATCTGCGCTCACACACACACCTGCGCACACGCTCGCTCGCATTGTGGCGTCAGACTTTTGTGCGTGGATGTAAAAATAAAAAACGTAGTCTTCACCGCATACACTTCAGATTCCTACGATCGGGAACACACTACACCTCCTGGCACGCACATTCTTACGGACACATTGTCAAAGCATGTGTCTTCATAAACACCCTAACACTTACATTGCATGCAGCTCTTTGACACCAGGCCTAACTTCCAAAAGAAAAACCCCAAAAAAGAAAACTGCTGTACACACACCCCACACACTATCCGTACATCTCTCCCACTCTATTCTTGGCTTGTTGAGGTTGAGGTCCAATTCAGCCGGTTTCCTGCCATGTAAATCAGCAGCTTCCAATCACAACTTATTTGGTAGGCAAAAAGACTGGCTGCTTTTAACCACCCACTGAGTAAACCATGGCCACGCGCTACTGACCCCTCTACAAGCCCACAAAAACATACACGGACACGCACAGTAAGGCACTGAGCAAGACAACTAAGGTCTTGATAGGAAAACCAAACAACTGTACCAGTGTTATCACAGCGACTGCTGCCTTCAAAGAGCTTGGAAATCAAAGCTCAACTGCTTTGGTGCAGTAGAATAAATCCAAAGTAGCAGAATCAAAGACGTTCAAGCACCAAAAACTGTGGCTGAGCTTTTAACCAAGTTGCCTTCTCTAAATCAAATTACAACCTTTAGAAATACTGTTGCAGTTTGGCAACTTTTGCCCATTTACATATCAGAGTAGCATCGCCGTTCATTTGCGATCCTGTTACTTTTGTCTTCCAGCAGATAAAAAGTCTAGGATACACTCTCCTCTGAGCCCAAGCTGCTTTGCTCTCCCACAGCCACCTGCAGCTGGAAACGACCCCACACGGTGCTGCAGAGTGGAAGAATTTTCACCGCAGTACTTTTCAAAAAAAAGTGCTATTTTTACAATAAAATACTGTTGCTTATGGTGCCTTAAATGTTTAATTTTATCCCTATGATGCCATTTTGCTCCTGCACTCCCCGCCGCTGCATCTCCACCCTCTCCAATCCAATTCAAAGACTATAATAACAGCACAGTGAATAGATTTCAGTTTCCTTTTAAAATGACTCACTGGTAGTCTCAATGGCTATCCATCACAGGTGTCCATAATGCTGTGTCTAGTCCCTGACAGGTACAGAGTGAGATATACTTTACGCTTTCCCATTATAATGCATCACGGGGGTGGGGGTGGGGGGGGGGGGGGGGGGGGTGGTAGGCATTTTGCTTTCATAATGAAATTGCATTAGAGTGGGGTGATCAGATGTGATGTGATATTCACTCTGACAGATTACTAATCTACAACTCCACATAAAAGCCCATCAAAAAACGGTTGGTGCAGCTTGTACAGCTCAGTGCAGCAGGGACAAATCATTGTGTGTGTGTTTGGTTGGGGTGGGGTATTCAAAGTTATTATACCAGTATCCAAAACAACTCTAACTGCATCTTGGCAACAGCAACAAGAAGACAAAAAGACGGAGAGACCGACAAGAGGCGGGAGGAAATTACACGGGAGGCAGACAGATAGAGGGAGCGTGAAAAAACCAGAGAGGGACGGAGAGAAAAGGGGCAGTCCTGAGGCTCATTAACCTGGGGGGTAAGGGAGGGGGGGTACTTTCTTTGAAAAGGAGCAAAGTCATAATGCAGACAACAATGACCCGGCTGCGTGGAGGCAGGGAATGAGATTGAGGGGAAAATAGGGAGGGAAGAAAATCTCAAAAACTGATCACAATACGCTAAGAAAATAGAGCAAAATAGATTTATTTAAAAGCCTCGAAGGAAGAGAAGTCTTTGTTTAATACTATAAAACCTCCCCAAAAACTTCAAGGGCCTGTTGACTAACCTTTTAGCTCCAAACCTTAGGGAGAGCGATTGAGGTCAGCGGGGTCTCAGCAGTGTTTTTATTACTAATGAGCCAGAGATGAGCAGGGATCAGAGGCACCCCGAGCGGCCGTAAGAGCCTTAGTCAGGCTTTGGATGAAGCACAGAGATGCGGCACCCGTGGCTGGAGCTTGGGTCGGCGGGAAACATGGATAGCGTGCCATTCACAGGGATCATCTGCGGCCGCCATCACCTTTTCTAACGTTCCTTATCCGGTTGCTTGTGTCACAAACAATCAGGGAAACAGCGCACTCACATGTCTGCTAGATTTCTGTCTTCGTTCCCGCGCTCTCCCGAGGAATCTTACTCTAAATCAAATATTCGATCACATTGATTACGCCGCCGTGATGATAATGAACCAATTTTTTGTGTTTCTGTTTGTGATTACAGACAAAACAAGCAATCAAAAAAAAAAAAAACCCTGCAAACTCGCAATCAAACAGCTGCTTGACTTTTCTTTTCCCATTTGCATTGTTCTTGTGGAGGATTTTTACCAGCCTTGGATGACACAAGCCACCACTAGTTACCTCTAACCTGGCCTTGCCTGCTTACCCTCACTATCAACAAACAAACAATGAACAATGGCAACTGTGATCAATCCAAACAAACCTTCACACTCATAAAAGTTTGATCTCAACGTACCCAAGGCACATAAAACGTTAATGAAAGTGTTCAAAGAGCAAGAGCTGGAAAGGACTGCAGGCCTAAATTAACATGAACGTGAACTCAAATATTTACACAACATCATGTCAAAAAAAGACAAGATGACACAGATAAGGGTGTGTGTGTGTGCTGATGTGTATTCTTCTGAACAGAACAATGAGAACAAGGTAAATGATCAAGACAAGATGAGCAACTTCTTTTTCTTTAAAGGTGGCGTAAACAGTGATGATGCTGCACCACAGAAAACACTTTTTTAACCCCCTCCCCCCGTCACCCTCTGCAATAAAGATTGTCACAGGCCACGTCTGTTTTGCAATAATGATTTGAGTATATCACAAATACAGAGAAACAGTGAGTCAGTCGATGTGATGAAGCAGCTGTCAAGTATGGCGTGAACACAATCTTGGCTTCATCTGCACTTTGTACTGTTTGAGAGGACACCCTTCAGGTTCTGTGGAGTCATTCTGCTATAAGACAGTACTTACTCTGTGTTAGAGTGGTAGGTGAAACACTCCGGGAGGTAGAGGTCGACTAAATCCATGTGAACTCTGTCACCATGCTCTGAAGAGGAGGAAATGTTCTGTCCAGGGACGTCTGCTTCTGCCCGCCTCCTCCTCCTTCCCTGGATCTGTCCTGTCCTTCTGCTCGACAGCTTTTATGCGCTATTATCTATCACTGCACCGTTTCTCACTTTCTATATATTCGGCCTCAAAAGTTTGTCTCCATCTACTGCCTTTCCCTCTATTGTATCACACTATCAGCTCCACTCATTCTCCCTGCGTCTGTATTCCTGTCACTCACTCTTCTCACCAACAGCCTCTGGCTGCCTTTGAAGTCCTGACTGTTGTGACTGGAAGCTGTGTGTGACAAGGGTCTCCAAGTAAAAGCCGGCCCTCAAGAACACCCAGCCACACAATTTGAATGGCCATCCCCCAGAAGGTTGAGCTTGCAACTGATTGGCTGCCCTCTAAGCCAATGAGAGACATGGCTACTGGGGCAGGTGGATAAATGGAGAGGATGACTTTAACATGTTTTAGTTATGAGAAAAATCCAAATATGTAACAGGTATTATTTACTGTTGTATTGCTACTTTAGATTAAAAAGACACTAAATATATCACAAATCTCTTAATATGCATATTAGTGTACATCTTATGGGATAATCTTTATATGGTTCTCTCAAAGCATCGTAACAACAACAACTACAGACAACTACAGGACATTTAAATTGCAATTCAATAGTGTGTGTCCAGTTTCTGCAGCTTATCAGATATATTTAGTCTAATTTGGTTTGAAGTTAGAATGAAAGAACTATGATCAGTAGTTGGTTTATATTTTAAGCAAAAACCTTATATATATATATATATAACAATTCTGTAACTGTAACTTCGGTCGGTGCTGTGCTTTTTGGAAGTCGAATTTCCCAGAGGAACCCACCCGAGGGATTAATAAAGTTCTATCTTATCTTATCTTATCTTATCTTATCTTACATATTGAATATTTCTAGGTTCAGGAAATAAGAAGTAAACCAACACTGAAAATGATACTATAACCCAGTAGGTGTTACCAGCCATGTAAAATAATTTCTAAATGCTGAGCTGAAAAATGTCTTCATTCCCCTCCATCAATCAAAACAGGCGGCGCAATAAACAAATATATGAATGTCTACTCACACAAAGACATTTGCACGATTTCTACCTTGGCCTTAACTGACTTACTGCTGTTCTAATGAGCTATACCTGGAAGCCTAACGTGATGGCTTTTGCTCGCTAAGCACATGTGCATACAAGATAAGGAAACACAGTAGTTGTCCAGCACAGCAAAAGGCAAAGTTAAAGGATTATATGGTTAAAAGAAACAACACAGCACAGTAAATACAAGAAGAGATTTAACAAAAAAACAAAGTATCTCGACGTTAATGTCAGTGCTCTGATCATGTAAAGTTGTGGTCAGAAATTTACATATACTCATCATCGGCATGAATGTCGTGGTAATTTACTGTTCTTTGTCCCAGTTGGAACAGGTGGCTTTAGTGAACAAGTTTTAACTTATTTTCTATAATACACAGAGGGTCAAAAGTATACATCTCTTTTAACTTGACAAGGCCTTGTTAACATCTTGTTAGCGATCATGATTGACTATAGCCGAAAAGGATTTGTTTGACAGCACTCATTGGATCGACCTATACCCAGAATGATGGGAAAGTCCAAGGAACTCGGGAAAATCTAAGACTGAGTACTTGTAGATTTACACAATGTGGGAAGATTTCTTAGAGCCATTTCTAAACTGCAAATTCTAAGATCATCAGTGCAAACTATTTTATGCAAGTACAGATTATTTGGCAACACTTTGTCAAGGTCAGAGGACCCAAACTGTCACCCTCAGATGAGAGGAAATTGGATAGGATGTTCAGAAACAACCCAACAAAGCTTAAGCCTCCCATGAACTGGAAACTCCTTGAACCCCAGTGTCACCCTATACAGTGAAGTGCCATTACCATTGACTGAGAGGATACCGACCGAGAAAGAAGCCACCGCTCCAAAATTGACACCTTAAAGCTCAACTGAAATTTTGCAGGTACCCACATAGTCAAATGGCTTCTGGAGAAAAGTTTTATGGTTAGACAAGAAAAAGATTGAGCTATTTGACTACAGTGACAAGAGGTATGCTTGGTGAGGTGAGGCGAGGTGAGGCTTTCAAACATAAGAACACTGTACCAGCTGTCAAGCATGCTGGTGGTAGTATCACGCCCTGGTGCCAGTTGTTTCGGTGCCAGTGGTACTGGTACACTGCACAAAATGGATTTAATAATGAAAGACGACTATCTGCAAATTCTTCAAGTTCAGCTCAATTCAACAGCTAGAAACCTGGACACAGTTTAGTCCAACAGGACACACATCAAAACTTGTTTTGCAATGGATAAAGCAGGCTAACATTAAGCTTCTGAAAAGGCATTGCCAAAGCCCTGACCTCAACTACGTTGGAAATTTGTGGACTATGCTCGAAAGCTGGGTTTGTGCCAGAAAACCAATCAATTTAAATGAACTCTACCAATCCTGCCAAGACGACTGATCAAATATCCAGCCAGAATTATGCCAAAAGTTGGGTAGTGGCTACAAAAAGCATCTGATCAAGCCGTAACTTGTTAAGGGAAATTTAAGCAGATATGTTTATATACTTATTAAAAATCATCATCAATCATTCCAAAAAGTACCATGACATTCATGCTCACGATGAGTGTAAACTACCCACCACAAGTACAGGATGTAGCATGATGCTATATCAGAAATCCATCACAACTTTGCTTTATATTGTAAGTTTCTGCACAATACAATAATCAAAGTATTAAAACAGTCAGTCCTCTAATGAATCCTGCCATTCGTCCTGAGAGAGTGAAGCTACTCTAAGTAGCTCAAGGGTTAGATGGGTCTTAGGCAACGCGTGGTAACTACATCCTAATCCACTTTAATGACAAAAACACACATGAAGAGGTCAACAAAAATCCCTCTATGTGAAGACACACAAGCACACGTGTACACGCAGACATCTGCCATGTAGTGTGTTTGGTTATGCTGCGAGAGACAGATTTACTCACAGTCAGTGTAATCAGTGTTAAAATCAAAACATGTAATTTTAACATTGTAGTGTATTATACCGTGTGACCACATGGTTCCAGTTCTATCTGAATTAACATAGGACACAATAAGTTTCCTGTGGCAACAATGCAGCAGTTTAATGTTTTCCACCGATGCACAACACAGGTGTTGAACATGCATTTTACTTTTTCAGACCAGCTGATCTGACCTTTAGGTTTGAAAGGAAGAAACAACACAAACCCTTGGCCCATCTCGTCTTCTCTGATCGTCACGATGTCGTGTTAGTGCTCTGAGCCAACCCCCTGCTAAACTTCCACAGGAATGAAATCACCTGCGCTAATCTGTAGCTCAGATAAAAGGCCAGACAGCAGACTGCACGGAGTGGGACTTTATCTCATTATGCACCACATGAAACACCCAGCCAACACTAACACACTCTGCATTAAAGCAGCCTCATACACAGATATGTGTAAACAAACATATCAATGCAAGCGCATGCAAACACAAAGGGGAAAGTACATAAGAAAACCTGTCAAGGATAAAGAGTGTGATTTCCAACGTAGACAATTTTATCACAACCATAAAACACAAAAACCCAGACAAGTATCACGAGTCACATCTCCTTAAAGCTGATGTAAGAGATAAAATATTTTTACGCTGAGAAATTATCTTCTATAAACCATTTAGGAAACTTAGAGTTGACATTAAAATGATTTTTATCTGTTTAGTTTGGCTCAGAAAGGGTCAAGATTTTTTTCCCATATAATAAATGCAGAAGAATGAAAAGTTCAGGTTGAAATTAAACAACAGATTAATTATTTTATCAGCAGTTAATATTTTCCTTGGCAACAGCCGAGCATTCTCGAGACACTCAACAACAATAGTAGGGTTTGCCTGAGCCAAGTCATAGCGGCGTCAATTGAACCACTTGAAAGAGAAATGTTCAGATAATTTCCTTATGACTTTGTGCCACTGTATGAAAAGGTGCTGTTTGTTCACTTTGCAGTTGATGTTTTTAAGTTAGACAGATAAGATGTGGCACTCATTAACTTCAGTCAGTTGACTGAAAAATTACAATCAAACAGGTTTAAAGTAAGTTCTCATTCAGACAGCAAGTATTACATATTTCTAAGGTAAAAGAATATGTAAGCAGCCGACCTTTCCTCTGTAAATTGTAAAAACTTACCGTTAACTTTTTTAACTAATTGAAAATCTTATTCTATCCAGTATTTGTCCAAACTCTTTTTAAAACTACACAAGTATACAACCCATTTAAAACATTCACCGGTCAGTCTATTGAGTACACCTGTGCAACTGCTTGCTAACACAAATATCTGACCAGTCAGTCACAATGGCAGCAACTCAATGCATTTAGCTTTGTAGACATGGTCAGGACAAGCTGCTGAAGCTCAAACTGAGTATCAGGATGGAGAAGAAAGGTCATTTACATGACTTTGAATGTGGCATAGTCTGGGTATTTCAGAAACTGATTAGTTACTGGGATTTTCCCCAAAACAACAATCTATACAGTTTCAAAAGTCTTAAAAAAAAAGAAAGAAAGAAAGAAAATATCCAGTGAGCAGAAGTCTTTAGGTTTAAAAAATCCCTTCTCAGAGGTCAGAGGAGAATGGCCAGACTGTTTGAACTGATAGTAAGACAACAGTAACTCAAAATAACTACTCATTACAACCGAGGTATACAGAAGACCATCTCTGAAAGCACAACAAACTTAATATAGATGCGGATGGGCTGCGGAAGCAGTAAAAACCACACTAGTTGGCACTTCTGTCATATAAGAACAGTGGTTTAGACACTATAACCGACCTGAGTGTTGTTAATGACCATGTCCATCCTTTTATGACCGCAGCATCATATCGGCTCATATCATCTTAAACTGGTTTCTTGAATATGAAAATGAGCTCACTGTACTCAAATAACATCCGCAGTCACCAGAATCCAATCTAATAGAGCAAATTTTGGAAGTGGTTGTCATGGATGTGAAGCAACTGTGTGATGTTATCTGTGGACCAAAATCTCTGAGCAATGTTTCTAGCACTTTTGTCAAAAAGTCAAAAGGCGATCCAGCCTCTTACTAGCAAGGTGTACCTAACAAAGTGGCCAGCGATTGCATTTGAGTGTGCTTCATTTGAAAGGAGTTTCTTTTTTGGCCAGAAAAAATGAATTATTTTCATATACACACATATATATCTCCAAAGCTATCCCCATTGCTCTCAGTTGTACTTTTAAGCTTTTATTAGCAAATGTTAGCACACAGAAGCTAACACAGAAGCTAAACATACCATCTTTTTCATAACCACCAGGCTCTTTCTCTGCATAAACTGTTTTGGTTGTTCATTTTCAGCTAAACTGTGGCAATTTAAGAGTTAGAAGGTATGCTCACCGGAAATGACCGTGCAGTTTCACCATCAGATCCACCCTTTGATCATTAGTCCTATTTCAAAGCAGCAAGATGGTGAAAACAGCTGGAGGCTTCATAAAGGGACATTTAGGTGGGTTATTCCATCAGCATCAAGGCTAATTTGTCAGTTTCTCGGCCTCGGGCTATTATAGCTGTCAACTTATATTCCATTGAGGCATCAATATTAATAAACCACATCAATGTAGTCTATGATTCATCAGCTAGTTAAAAAGCTAACTATTAGCCAGGATTTAAACAAGAAGTGACTAACAAAATGTAACTAATTTTTTTTTTTTGACCCATTTGCCAATTTTGGCCCCTTTTTAACTATTTAAACAAAAACAAACAACAAATGACAAAACCTGACACTGAATAACAAACCAACTGGACAAACTTGGACAACGACATGAATGGAAGCAAACTGCAGCAAATGAAACCAAACACGCTGGGCTGCAGTTAAACATCAAAAGTATTTTTACACTGCTGAGCCTGAGCCGACGACAGGAGCTCGATATCTGCTCTGGAGGGATGCTGCATGTAACAAAGCACCCAGCTGTCAGGTATTGACCCCTCACACCAGATGCATCCAGTTTGTCTGAGAAACACGAAAAAGTATGGGTTAAACAGGCACACTGCATATGTGTGTATGCATGTTCTTCCCAAAAATCACAGCCACCGTCTCTCAGCCTCTGGGTCCAGCTGTCGCATTGACTTCCAAAACTGGACAGTCACTCTTCAGCTCCAAACCCCTCCGTCATGCACATTAGCATCAGCCCTCAGATCTAGTGAGTGTAATCTACTTAGTTTATATCTGACTCACAGTCATCCATCAATTACTGAGACAGTGGGAAAGACTATTGACACTGTGTGCAAACCCTGATGTCCCGCTGCTCCGACACAGCACCTCTCCGGCGCTTAAATGGGAGAGACGCATGAAAGTCAAAGGAGAGAAAGACAAAAGAAATAAGACTGAAAACAAATAAAGGAAACTGCAATGATAGCTCTGCCATGTGCTTTGTCGTTGGATGCCTTTAAATAGATGAATGGAAGGGAAATGATACATAAAATGACAGATTAAGTGGCAGATGAGCATTTGGAATCGGATCACTTTCCCTGTATTGATCTGTGGTACACTGCACAGGGATCAGAGGTCACACACACAAACGCATACATACATACATACACGCGCACACAGGCTTATGCCAGAAACCTGCGAAAGCCTCTGGGAGAAGCTAAAGCAACTATAGAAATGTCACTTAGAGCTGCTAGAACCTGCTGCAGCTATCCTTAGTGGGTCAGTGGTCTTGAAATGGTTTTTTTTTTTTCTTTTTTTTTCACTTATCTAGAGATGTTAAGTCCCTCTGGGAGGGTGGAGGGGGTGAGCCATTCTGGGAAACATACACAGGAAAGCTTTCAGGAAGGCAGGATTTCATTAGGACTCATTTAAGAGTATTTTATGAATATTTGAGACCAAACGCACTGAGTAAGGGCTCGTGTTATTGGTTAAATGAATTGACTAGATTACCCCCTAGTGGAGGGATTGTGTGTGACATTTATAAAACGGGACACTGCTTTTAGCTGAACAAGTTTGATAAGGGATGATTATTCGAAAGCACCGTCAAGGTCCATCGAGGCGCGAGCTCAAAGTCAAATACGTCACTGGTCCGCCGTCCCGTCACCGTGCCATGTTGTCTTCTGGCAGGAGCCCATCTGGAGGTTCTTAGGGTGATTATGTAACCGAGCTTCTTCTAACAACATAATGTGGATTACTACAGCAAGTACCCTTTCATATTCTCAACAAGCAGCAGCCTATTGGATTAACTGCTCAGCTTCTGGCCTGTGGTCAGCCGCCTCTGTTTCTGTGCGCTTTCCGCTGAAAGGGGAAGAAAACAGAAAAAAACAAAAAAACAAGAACATCTCCCGTCTCTTCTCCTTCGCTGTACGTAATGCCCTTGAGCCTCGAGTCCTCCTGTGCATATTGTCGAGGAGGTTTGGTGCATAGCGTCATTTAGAAGTTACTTGACGTCTTCTCTAAATAAAGTATGCTTGGATTTCATTTACTTAATATGATCATTATTGAAATTCTGTCCTTGGAGATTGATTCTCCTCTTTTTCTCTGTGTTTTTTTAAACCAGCATCACAAAACCAAAAAGCTTAAAGTAATTAAATAGATTAAGTAGGGAAAGCTTAATTCAGAAAACGTACCCACTTGAGTATTTGGAGTTTCTGCATTTTCTTTCTTACTTTTTAAGTTAATAAACCTTTTTGTAAACTTGAACTTGAACTATTTAACTCTCATCCTACTGACACATTTAAATCACATGGACAACCAACCTATCTCTTACTATAGCATTATTAGCTATATGATTAATTTCATCTAAAGGAAAAAAATAGATTATTGTTACTTTTGCAAAATTACAATTAGCTTTCATATTTCATTGACCAAAAATCGAAACCTTTCTTTAATATAACTTGCAGCTTATATCCATATTATTACTTTAAAGCTTATTTACCATCTTTTGACTCTGGTATCAATTTCAAGTGAACATTATTTGTGTTGTATTTAAGTACACCAGTCATTTTGACCCGAATCAAAAATGAAAATAACGCACACAATGAGCCGGCTCCGAGACTTCATTTCTCCAGCTTGTCGGGGGTCTGCCTCGGGGCCTCTTCCAGGACATGCCTGAAACATCTTACCTAGAAGGCGTCCTAGCCGGATGCCAGAACCACCTCAGTTGACTCTATTTGATTAAGAGGTGTAGCGGATCTTCTCAGAGTCTGTCACTTGTAACTGTAATCTTATTTTTTCAGTCACTACCCACAGCTGACAGCCATGGGTGAGGGTGGAAATGTCGATCAGCCAGCCAGCTTCACTATCAGCTCTTCCTTTACCGTAACGGGCAGAAAACAGAGTCTACTACAGTAGAGGAGGGCAGATTGATATTGACCATTGTGAGGGGATTGATACTTTGTTTCTATCCTGTAAGTTCACTATGTAGTGAACTGTGTTATAATGGTGAAGTTCTTTAGAAATGAAAAATGTTCCTCAAACGTGCAGCATGTTCTGCACCAATATACCACTTCCCTCGTCTCTTACTCATATATATATATGTATATATCCACTTAGGACAGCAATTTATTCCTGACCCATAGTGGACACTCCACCCTTTTCTAGCTGAGGACCATGGCCTCAGACTTGCAGGTGCTAATTCTCATCACGTCTCCTTCACACTCATATACAACCTGCTGTAGGGCAAGCTGGAGGTCATCGTCCAATGAAGCCAACAGAACCACATCATCTGCAAAAAGCAAAGACATGTTCTGACAACTTTCTGTGTGAAACCATGAAGGTGATGAATGCGGTGATGGAGTCTTTCCTGTTTAAAATGCCCGACAGAGTACCATGACCCCCAACTGCATGCTGTATTTTGCTTTAATTCAGGACCCATGGCAAATATGACCTGTGAATAACTAGCTTCATTTATTAGAACTGCATAGATGGAATTTGCATAGATGGCAGAACTAATGTGGCATCATTAGGATCAAATTCATTGATAAAGCCATAAAACATTAGAATGATAGAAAAGAAAACAAGCCTGTGAGATATGACAAAAAAAGAGAATAAAATACGACCACAAAATGCATAAAGTTCATTCAAAATGCATAATTTCAGTGTGATAATAACAATAATAACAAGAAGAAGATAAGGAAATCTTCAAAATGCTTTCTCAGTCTGACATTGTCGACATTCAAATTGTTAATAGGAGTAATGTTAGCCTAGAAGACTATTATACATGTAGTCCTACATTGTTATTAATGTAATCAAGAAAGGCAGGAGAAAGGGAGTAAAAGCAGGCTAATCTTACCTGTTTATATCCCCGAGCCTTTCCTTTAGTAGAGTTTTAAAGTGCAAGATTTTTGCATGTATTTTCACTGTTCTATTGGTACTTTTACTCAAGAGTATTATCTTTGTCATTGGTGCTTTTTCACAAGTTGTTAACCCTCCTTTACACAGATGCACAGACACGGTTATCCGACCGGTCTCTGGTGAGGATCCACTGATGCGGGACCGGGGCACATTAAATCCTGGGAATCAGCATCTCACACACCTAATGCTGATGTCAGGAATTATTATAAACATTTCACATACCCACACACACAAACAAACATACACAGAAACACCATGCAGCCCATCTCATCATCTCACTTACATCTCCACAGGTGGCAAATTTTACCCTCGAGCTCAATGTCAGCATGTCTGCATAAACAAATCAACGCAAAACGCACATAGAGTGAAAGAGCTTATCCTGTCACATTATCCGTTTTTTTCCCTCTACCACAGCTTTATGAATTCACCCTCTGGCTCTCCGTCTATCTGCCCATCCGCCTCAAACCCAGCCAAACCCATTTTATCAGCAGCTCCACAGGTGAGCCTCGTCTCATTTCACAACGGTGTCTCGTACCACGTCGAGCTAATGCCAGGTCTCTTCCTTCAGTTATTTCACCTCCTTCCCTCTTCACACTGTGCTTCTGTTCTTTCTTTCCCCTTATACACCTCTGGTATATTTCAGCTTTTGAGGTGAGATGTGACACAATTAAACGTCTCCCCTTCCTGCCCAACTCTTTCACCAGGCATCGGGGGTGGGGTCCTTGCGGTGACCCCACCTTCCGGTCATCCCCTCAGCCCGCTCAGCACAGCGCACTTAATCCCGGCCGTGCCAAGGTAGACCAGTCAAAATGTAATTTTCTGCAAGATTACACATGATAATGACTCGCTTTGGAGGGCCGCCATAAATAATGACTTCCAATTATAGATGCATAACTATCGATCTGTCAACAGAAGCACCGAGGAAGAAGAGAGAAGCCCGGGGGTTGGGTGGTGGTGGGGGCAGAGCTGGACAGATGTTGTGTTTACTGACATTTTTTTTTTTTTTGGGGGGGGGGGGGGGGGGGGGGGGGTAGCATGCAGACAAAAAAAGAAAAAACAAAACAGAGGACGCTGCCGCAGACACACTTAACAACTGCCCAACCGCTTTACAAAGTCTTACATGAAGGCTCAGAAGCAAGTGTTGATGTGAGCCAATAAAATAAAATTTAAAAAAAGCCTGAGAGATGAGTTCACCTGTGATCAGAGCAGACCTTCACCTGCTCTGGCACACGCACACACACAGACACACACTTCTGCTCCAATTCAACACCACACTGGACTGTTTCGAAGGAACAAAAACAGAAAACACACACACACAAAACCACATCACCAACACATTTGCTGCAATTAAAAGAAACCTTGCATCTACTACTTCTTCGTCTGCTCAGCCTTATTGCTCTCGCTCAGTACTCACTGTCAGTTTCATGCACTGGCTGGCTGGCTGGTCCTCCGCTCTATAGCTGCAGTCAGTCAGTCTCAAGGACAAACGCTCCAGCTCTCCTCGCCTCCGGTCTCTGTAGCTCAGCGATGCAGCAGCACGCGCACGCACGCACACACACTCCCAACACACAAAAATTTCATAAACACACACATTCCCCTCACCCTCCCTCCCTCTCTTTCTGTTCTCAGCGTCTCACTCTGATCCAGTGCTGAGTTTACCTGCCTACCTTGCTCGCAGGGGGAGTCCTGAGAGAGTGTGTCAGACAAAAAGTGTGTCTAAGAGCAGGGGTGGGTGGTGGGCAGACTGTTGGAGGGGTGAGGGAGAACACAAGCCAGCGTACCCTTATATGCAGAGGGAGGAGGTGAGTAGAAGGGAGGGTAGAGGACACACAGGGTTCCTGTATTCCCACAGATACAGAGGAGGGATTTCTATTGCAGCCTTGCAAAAGATGGGAGAAAAAGAGAGGAGGGAAGAAGACAGAGAGAGCACGAGCATCATATTTCAGTGATGTTGAGTCAGCATGTGCATGGGATGTGTGCGTTTATAGAGTTGGAAATATTTCGAGGCCACGTTCTTATTTGCAGAAAGCTCTCTTCATCAAAAGGGAGCTGCGACCGTGCCGTCTCAAGAGCAACCAGAGAAGAAAGTTCTCCTGGTTTGTACTTAAAGGGCTCACATCCTGATCAGAGTAAGTTGCCTCATTGATGATGTACGTTTTACAACTTGATTTCAGTGTCCTAAACGACTGCGGATCCTGATGCTCTGTTCAACCAACTTCAAAGCCTCAAAAATATTGGTTTAACTCCACAGGACGACTCTCAAAATGCAATCCCGTTGTTGTTAATATGGGTAAATTAGTAAAAGAAATTAAACACTTAAATGCTGCATAAACTGCTGCTTTATTAAACCACTAATCTACATAATACTATGCAATTAAAAAGAGCCCATCATCAGGCCGAAAAAAGAAGAAACACAAAACCAGTCAAAGTTCTATAGGCAAAAAAAAAACAAAGAAAATCAGCAATTTGGTACATTTTGGTGTAAGGAAGGCGCTGGTCAAGAGAAAAAGGCCTGAAAAACAACAGAAGAGAAAATTTGACAATCGCAGAATTCCTTTTCCTTGACAAAGAAAAACCTTTTCACAATAATCCAAGACAGGAACACTCTCCAGGAGGTAGGTATATCATTGTCAAAGTCTACAATCAAGAGACGCCTTCATGAAGGGAAATACATGGGGTTTACGACAATGTGCAAACCAACGTTTAACCTTCAGAACAAGAAGCCCAGATTAGACATTTAAAATATTGAATTTTTTTTTTAAACAAACAAAAAACATAGATGTTCCTAGTGGAAACAGTTGATTTATGGAGAAGATAGGAAAGGCCCATTATCTACAACATAACCACAGTGTTAAAGCATGAGCATGTATGGTTCCAGAAGAGCCTGGTTACTTGGAGTAACGTGCTGTAGTGATGATGATGTGGCTGCTCACCGAAGCAGCAGGATGAACTGTGAAGTGTACAGAGCAATAGTCTCTGTGCAGATTCAGCCAAATGCTGCAAAGCTGATTGGACAGCGCTTCACTGTACGGATGTATAATGACCAAAACATACTGCAAAAGTAACCCAAGAACTTTAGGTCAAAGAAATGTAGTGCTCATAAAAATGCTGAGTCACCTTAACCTAAGTAATCAGGCTTTTTTCCCCCCTTTCTTCAAAATCCATCCTCTACCTGGGGCTGCAGTAAAAATGTAGAGATTTTTTAACAAATTATAATCATCAGGAAGGTTACCTTTGAGCCTTCTTACAAAAAAAAGACAATCTAAAATCAAATTAATAAACAATTAATGCGTTAGTCTTTTTTGCTTAGTTTCAGATTTAACAGTTTTGGTTTACAGAGGCTAAATTTCTACTGTATACCCTTTTCTTCCACATCAGAGCTCCACTCACATGTCTTTAAACTGTCACGAGTTTAATGAGGTAAGTTAGGTCCTAAGGTTAAAAGCTGTTCAGAGGAAATACTGCTACACTTTAAATATCCTGCACCATTTCTAATCAACATCTTTCTATTTTTTTTCTGGCCCCTTGATCTCTCAGCTGCACTTAAATTTACTTTAGCTATATATCCACAACAATCCGCTGTGTCTGGCCAATATGCTAATGGGGTTAAATTACCCAACAGCTGCATAGTAAATAATACAATTAGGTAAGCAGCCAACTTATTTTAATAAATGCGTCTGACTTCCTGTGTTGTGCCGCAGGTGTCTGATTAGACGTTAGCCAGCCCGCACTTCCCCACAATCCTGCGAAAAGGTCTAATCAAGCAAATTAAGCGGAAAGCACCGGTTAAACACAGGTTCCTTCCTTCAAGAGTGTGCACTGAAACGCCAAAATGCTCATATCATACCGTGTGACTGTGTAAAGTCACAAAGCGTGCTTACTCTTGGCTAAGTTTGCAGCAACACTGTTTAAAAACCTTAAATTACGTTCAATGAAACGAAAAGCAGGGTGTGGTGAAACTTCGGGCTTCGTGTGCAAATCTGTGCATACTGGTGCTAAATGAAGAGAAATTTGTAACTTGGATTTTCAGCCTTTTTCTTTTTTTTTGGGAGAGAGATTAAAAACATTCTCATGACAAGATTTCTCCAATTAAATCAACAATTAAGAAAAAAAAAAAAAAAAGGAATTGGGCGAGGAAAAACATCCAGATATCCAAACTTACATCAATAAAGCGTACCCTAAATTCATTACAATTAAAAAAAAATAAGAATAATCTTGAGGTATAGCCTTCTCAAACAATTGATTTTAAAATTATTGTGCAACATCAGACAAAAACCCTATCATTGATTCACTAACCAACACAGCCGACTGAAGAACCATTGCTGTCGTCACTGGCGACCTGAAGCAATACTTATTTGTATGTAGTCAACAGCACCCCAGTTCTCTGACCAGTAACACTGGCATCTGAGGTAACGGATGAGACATCACATCACATCACTTTCTCCAACATGGAGTTTCTCAAGAAGACGCATTTGCCATTCTTGTCTGTGGATCACTTTCCGTCCTTTACTTTCACATGTTAAGGAGTCTGTGCAGAGATCTCAGTCTTCTTGCAGTTTCCCCAACATGGGAAAGTTTAATTTTTGTTTCATCTCAGGTCGTTTGCTATGATGAGCAGCGTCCTTCTCTTGTTGTTCGTGCGCCTGGATTATTCCAGACCTTTGTGTGTGTGTTTTTAGATAACCCTGAGGAGAATTTCATCTCGTCCCTCCTTGGTGGGGTATATTATCCTGGCCTCACTCTGGGTGTTCAGCTGAAACCCAAACCCGTGCCTTTAGGTCTCTGGGTGGCCCGGATGGGCTCGGTAATGCCTCTTCCCTCAGGACCCAGGCCCATCCCTGGACTCCAACCCATGGTTTGCAGCATGCGGTTCCCCATGTTGGTCTCAGGGATCGGAGGTGCGTTCTCCCCGACCACTCCTGAAAACAAAGTTCACTGATTAAAGAAAGCTAATAATTTCTGTCTACGCATCCTCACTCATACCATGTTAAACACTACGTACAAGTGTCAGCTATAAAGGAGATCTTCAAAGCAGCTCAGACAATGTACGCGTGAAATGAGTAAATAATAAAGTTAGTTTGACGTGCCCCACAAACAGTTTAAACACAAAGCTAGAGACAGTTATAGCATATAGCATTATAGTAAACAACATAACAGGAAATTCAATCACAGGTAAGTGGTACATAAACTCTTCTGATTACTTTCTCTCATCTGTAGACCGTAGCCATCAACAAGCAACAAATTTTTTCCTCCCCCAAATAAAGTAAGGTAGACCTGCCTTTTGTCCTTAGTGCCTTATTGCTATGTATTACTATTGCTATGTCTGTGAATGGAGTTCACAGTGTAAGGAGTGCTTCGAGTACTAAGTCAGAGTAAAGAACGGCTATTTATATAAATTTCAGTCCATTTAGCTGGGACTGTACTAGAAGGGGAAAAAGTACTGGTGGCTGCCAGTGATACCCTCTCAGTCTTCTGGTAGATGTGCATATGGTATGAATGTAGGTGACATCTTTGTTATCATAGGAAACTTGACCTCTAACCTTAATCTTAAAAATAAATAACTGGTTTATAAAACGATGACAAGATACATCAGAGTCAAGGAATACATGCACTGAATACATGAAATTCCTTGAACTACACAGGAATAAATTGGCACCAGAAAAATGTTAAATAACTAGTTTGTCATAGTACTATCAAACTGCTAGCTTTTTTTTTTTTAGTCATATAAATCGAGGACAAAACATCTGAAATGTATCGTGGTTGGAATATTGAGGCAAAACAGCTGTTTTGAAGCTTTTTGAAGTTGATATGTGCAAAACAATTAGGTCCAATATTAGATCTGTTATGTTTTAATCACACAAGCTTAGAGATCGCGCAGTGAAAAATTTGTACATCTCAACCAGTTTGTGGCTGTCGGCTGTAGCCAGGGGAAATCGGTTGCAAATAAGGTGCTGCACCAAAAACCATCTTGTATTTGCTTTGGTTGCAACACACTGTCTGCAAGAGTGCAAGACTGTCTCGCTTCAAAGTTAAAGTAAAGAATGCGCTCGGCAAGTAATTTGCAGACAAGCATGCAAACTAGTGGCGGCCTGCTTGCGAACAAAGCAATTGCAAGAAGGTTTACAGTGCAGCACCATATAGGTCTTTTTACCTACTGTCAACCTACTTACAACCAGCAACCACTCGCCAACCTTTTTTTTAACATTATACATTTAATATGTGGCAAAACATTTTATGCTTTTTAGTCACTTTTAAAGAAATTAGAAGTGAAAAAAAAAGTTACTAGCAGTATTTTTTGGATTTACAATACATTAACCCTAAAACATTAAAATCCTCTTTCTTATTTACAGATCTGACGTTCTGTCTATCTGGTGGTTCAGCTTTAGTATAAACGTAACCATGTAATTGACTTGGCCACATTTTCAATGGTGTAACAAATGCAAGCAGTGAAGGGAAGATCATCCGTGTCTGTCTCAGACACTGATCATTTTGTCCTCCCTCTTCCTGTAAGTTCCCAGTCCAGTCACAGAGTGCAACCTATTACCCTTTTTAATCCTCCTTTCATTTGTATGCAGGGCAGAGTAAAGCTGCAAGCTCATTTCCAGACGCGACCGTCTGAGGGTTCGAGCACGCCAGGAAGGACATTTGGCCTCAGAGTACAAATATGCGCCAAGTGAGTGTCAGATATGTACACAATGCAACACTGAATATGCCACAATGATACTTTGGCAGCCCAGCAGACAGTGGTAATGTTTGCTGGGTGTTGCTGGGTGTTGCCGCCCTATTTAACTGATTTTATCCAAGTTTTTAAGCAGCCACCTTAAATAAGGACCTCATAAAGTTGAAATTAATCTTTGGTTACACTTTCTTTTATCTGCCCAATTTCTTTAATGTGTGCTCCATTTCTTCTGTTTTTAAACACAAATGCTTACCTTTCTGTTGGGCCTGGGCATAAATTAAAGAAGCCTGCACCTGAGCCAAAGCATGCATGACTCTTTAACCCACAAGTGACAGCCAACTTAATCTCATAAAACACTTCAGTACACTAATGTGGATACAATGTCAGCGTTTAGGTATAAATTACAATCAAAAACAAGATAAAGCTCCAAACTAAATACATTACAGGGCCAACATTAGCATTAACTCGTCCTTCCTCCTCCAAAAGGATAAACTGGCCCAGAGGTAAGAGGAGTAGTTTTTTTTTGGAGGAGGTGGAGGGGATGAGTGGGGGGCCTAACGGCTAATCCAGTATCTCTGCTGTGGCAGCGTGATTTAGCCAGCTGACTCTTGTCCAGCAAAGCTTAGGAAGGAAAGGGCTTTATTAATGAGAGAAGGTTGTGCAGGAGGGAGGATATGAAGGGAGAAAGATCCGCTTTCTCAAAAATATGCAGCTAAAGCGCACACTTCATCCCAGTCTGTACAGCAGAAGGTGTGAAGGAAAGCTTGGACACATTGAGCTCAACGAGGAGGAGGGGGAGGGGGAGGGGGAGAGGAGAACAGAAGAGAGCCAAAAATACAATAAAAGGAGCAGTTGGTATAAAGTGCCAGATGGTGTGCTAGGTGAAGCTAGGTGTTCAATACCTGAAGGTGCAGTGGAACCAAGGGGGGCTGCTTTGCGCCTCCGCTTGATATCCCCTGTGCAGAGCGAGCCGAGGTGTCCGCTGGTCTGTCTGTAAAACCAGTCAAGACACGCAAAAATATGATAGCACCCATTTGATCTTAAATAACAAGAAAAGTTCTCATCCCTTAACAAAAACAAAAACAAACAAACAAAAAACCCAACGAAGTCAAACTGTTCTCACCTGCTTGCTGTTTTTACTGAGCAGGTCCTCCGATGCCCTCTGTCTGAGAGTGGGTCCCAGTGCAACTGAAGGGGCAATGAGGGAGACACAAAAGAGCGAGTTACCCCTGGAATGAACTTTGTATTCTGCATTTTAAAGTCATTTTGGAGGCTTTTTTTTTTTTTTTTTAGCCTTTTTTAGGTGGGTGTAGAGAGGATAGGAAAGCTGGGGAGAGAGCACAGGTGAAGGAAGGACAGTGAATGGCCTCTGAGTGGATTCAAACCCTTTTATTCCACAATAAAAGGAATAAAAGGGAAAAAAAAAAAAAAGAGAGAGAGAGACAGCTTACCTGTCCGTGTTCTCTCCTTGAGCCTGAGCTGAACCACGGCCTGTCGGAGATATTATGGTATCATTACACAGAAACTATTGCTTCTCGTCAACCACAGAAACTAGTGCAGATCTCCCAAAGAAAACAGGATTATCAAGATCTTTCTCACATTAGCTAACACACAGGCAAAAGCTGAATAAGGTCTCATCATGCTTCTCTGTTGTCAAATAAAATGCTTTTATGATGTCAGTATAAAATTTATCATATCCTGCAGGTTTTTAAGTTACTTTTATTAATTCTTCAACACCAAGGTTACTTATTTAAATAGCATCTTTCATAAAATGGAAAAAGTGATCATGCAGAAAGAACTCACTCGTGGGTGTCCTGAGTTTGTCTGCTCAATCTTTCGCTGAAGCCCTGACTGGAGGTTCCCTGCAGCCCTGCCTCAGGTACCTGATGGTTGCCATGAAGGCGGCTCAACCGGGCCTGGAAACCTGACAAACACCAGCGCAGGTTCATCATTATTTAACCTTACGATAAGATCAGTGAAATCACTCAATCGGTTGGGTCAGGAACATTTCAAGGTAACAAAACACTGATACATCTTTTGAAATCCCAGCTTATATTTCAACAGGTTTGTAAACAGAGCATTATCCACTGGAAGCTGAGGTAATCTTAGTATGATGTATGGAATTCAACAAATTTATTAGACCACCTGACAATTAAATAGTCCTAATTCACACATAATTACCAAAACGCTTCATTTTTATGGCCTCCTTCGGAGCTTTCACAGAAATGGAAGCATACTGGAATCACCACCGTAGGTGCATTTCATCTAGCATTGAAACATTCTGGAGCTTTTCTTGGGCATAAACACAACAATGCTGACCAAAGAGTTTAAACTTTAACTTTTACAGCCACAGTACCTTATTCCAGGCATCTGCAGTCCAGTGTTTGTGCTCCTGGATGTCTCAACAATGGCTTCTTAGCAGCTAGCCTTCTCTTTAAGCCTCGTTTTTTCAGCCCTCTGCTTATTGTCATCCTGAAGACCTTTATATCAGTAGTGATTTTCTTTCTGCCTTTAGTACTTAAAACTTTGAAGCACTGCACAGCTGTTTTCTGCCTCTTCCTCTGCACATTTTCCAAGCATCAGTCTCAGCAATTGATTGGTCCACAGCATACATGACCACACTGTGAGAACACCTTAAGTCTTGCCCAATGTTGTCTCAAAGCATACCCAGCATCAAGAAGTGCTTTAATGGAGACTCTTTTCTTTTCATTGAGTTCTCAACGATTTACCATTTTGAAAAGGATCGATGGATTTCAAACTGAATTCACTCATTTTTCTGTTTAGGAATTCAAGTGAATTAATTTGGCATCTTAATCAAAAATAAGCAACTTTAATATTTTTTCTATGTTTTTTGTAAAACAATACATTTGAAAAATCATGGCTAAGAACAACAATTATATTTTAACAATCATTTTGATTAAACAGCTTGCACATACTGGTGGATAATCCATTGCAGAAACATAAAAAATGGTTTTGGTAATGACAGTACCTTTAATGTAGGGTGGCTGTGGCATAAACCTGTGGTCTAACAAATCTGCAAAGTTGCTCCAGCTTTACGTCCAGCAACTATGCTGTGTGATGTGGGCTCCAGCTTTTGGGCACTGATGTGAAGGTAAATTAGGCACCAGCACCACGTTGGTTGGAAAATAGGTAGGAGATGATATGTCACGACTAACAAGGTGTGAAGGGGGGGGGAAGCTAGATTAAAGGTACTGTCATTACCAAAACTGGAGGACACTCGAAAGAAAGCTTCATGCAGCACAAGTCTGAAAAATGTTCTTTTTGGTGCTGAACACTGCAAACAAAGCCTTTCTTCAGAGATGTTACTCTCTTATTCCACACATCAGTTTATTGCTGTAATGCTGATATCTCAGTGTGAACCGTTTGCCTCCTAGTGGTCTTTAGTGAGACTGCAACAACTTTTCACTACAGTATCTTCACTTTGCCCCTCATACTAGATATTATATTACATTATATGTTAGAAAGCTACTCCTTCCATCTGCTCCAGCTAGGGGGCACCACAGGAGATCGTTGGTTTCGACCTAGTCCCCGTCCTCTCTCTGTCAAACCAACCACATTCATAAAACTCCTCTTTGCCCATCCTCTTGCCTAGGAGCATCATCTTCACATCCTTTTCTCAATGGAGCAGCATATCCCAGTTCTAATCCAGCTCAGAGAAATTCAGTACATGCTTGTTTCTCCCAGTGCAAATCTGGGCATCTTTAAACGAGCTAATGACTCCTTACATTCTTTTACATACAAACCTACAGTCTGTTCTTCACCCCTCTTTAGAGCCACCATTGCTTTGGATGGTTGACCAAAAAAGGGAGGGGGAGAAAAATAATTGCCATTGTGTCCAAGTTTCTAAGTGATTCAAATGTGACTGTGAAAGCAAGCACCAGAAGCCTACCTCTCTGTGCCCCAGGGCTCATGAGTGGGAAGGATCCAGTGAGAATGCTGTTAAAGACAGGGTCGGCTAGATCCAGCTCCTCTGACCCAGTCTCCCTCTCCCACCAGGGAACAACTCCTGCTATCCCACAAGCACCCCCGGGCCCCGGACCGGAGCCCGGCTCACCCTCGTAGAACCAGTCACTCTGCTCATCGTCACCTAAAAGAAGGAGTATGAAAAATGGGACCTCACAGAAAAGCTGCTTAAACTCATATACAAAATGAAATAAAAAGCAATTTCACCATATTTAGAAATAACTGGGAAGGATCAATAATCAATAACGACAAAAGAGGAGAACACAGTTTCTAAAAGCTAGCAAGATGTTTGAGAGAAGTGCTTTTATGTTGTTTTTACACCTGCGCTGTTTTTTGCTGTTTAAACTGTACTCTGGTTCATTTCCCCCCTCAGTCCAGTTCACTTGTGCAGGTGTTAACAGGGTAATCGCACTCAGGTACAGAGCAAACAACCACACCAAACGCTTTTAGAGGAGGTGGTCTAAGTCCGATTCCAAATGGTGTGTGAATGCAATCTGAGTCAACTACCAGGTGCATGCTGCAAGTCTGAACTAAACATCTTCACATAGCCAGGAGTGCTTTGCATTCTGGGGTGCGGCAGAGTACCATAGTTATTCACAAACAGTACAAATAGTCAGTGCGTGTTAGCAACTAGCTGTAAAATTAATGTAAATTCCCCATGTTGGACACTCAGCCAGAACACAGCACCTTCATCTTCCTGTACTTAGTTTTTTTGCTCGAGCTCCAGACAAAATAAGTGGACTAAATGTTCTTATGTGGTTTGTACTGACCCATTTTGGTTCACTTTGACTTTTTTTTCTGCGTCAATAGAAACCAAACCACAGGAAAAAGCTACAAGTTACAAGTACAAACTCATCAACTGACTTGGACCAGGGTATGCGAGCTATAGGTGTGAAAATACCCTAAAATTAGATTGCATGCACTTCCTACAAAACACAACCCAACACAACCACTGTGTGCAGATGCGGACCCTTACCCTTTCACAAAATCCTCACTTCTGTGTGCACTTCTATGCAACATGCCAGACAGTTTTTGACACATACCTCAGTACACATCTCAGTACATACCTTGCCTCCCCTCATCATTTGTATAGAGGCCTCCATCACTGCTGTTACTCACACTGCTGGTCTCACTGAGGAAAAAATGGTAGAAAAGGAAATTCAACCAAGTGTTTCTCCACTGCATAACTATATCACAAATCCACATATATCCCATGCATTTGCAAATAACATTAATGCTAATAAATAATACCTTAGACACTTTGTGATAATATAAAACACAACAGTAACGTAAACTCCCCCATGTTGAACTACTGCTGGCAACCTTAATCTTTCCTCTGCTCTGCAGCCTTGATGAGCTCAGCACAGCTATCCACCTGGTGGCAATTTTTGTTCAAGTCCCCCTTCAGCTCACAAATGATCTCAAGAGTAGAATAAGGACTACCTCTGCCAGCTGCAGTTCATGATGGAAAAAGCCTGTCTAGCCCCAGGATGAGAGACTCCAGACAGTTCATTACCATCAAAGCCACAACAATAACCTTACTAGCCCTACAACGAGTAGGGAAACGCTAGATGGTAGTTAGCAAGTTTCCATTTAGATTTTTTTCTTCTTTTTTTCAACTATTTTTCATTCAATAAAATAAGTTCCCAATACATTCTAAATGAAAGCAGCCATCAAAGAACATGCATGAGAACTAACTAGTCTGGAACTGGCAACATTTTAGCTTTAAATAGTCGCTTCTTTTTGGTGATCTATGCACCAAACACATTTCAGACATTTCAAAAACATTTAAAAAAAGATATTAATTTTAGACAACCAGCCCCAAACACTCCCTTGCCTGCAGTACCACAAACTGACACTAAGACTCCATAAAAATCGCACACAGTAGTACATACAGAGGGAGCTACAACATCGGGAATTACGAGGCATAAAAAGAAAGGCAAAACACTAACCACCTGTCACTCATGTCCTCATCCGAGCCCTTTTGCTCCTCCAGCTCCATCTTGTCTTTGGACCCGTCTGTTGGAGAACAGACGGGGTCTTCACTCTCCACCACAACCCCTTCATCAGCAGCTTCCACTCCCAGCCGGTGTGTCGCCAGTTTCCTCTTTTTTACTCTGCTTTTGTTTCCACTTGGCTCTACCAGTCCACCTCCGCAGAACTCCATGGCACCTCTTCCCTCACTTGCACCCAGTCTATGTGGCTTGCCACCAACACGGGCTTTGGGTACAGGCGGTGGCCCAAGCATAGTGGAGGTGGGAGGTTCTGGATCTATGGGTGGGTCCACAGCCATGCGTTTGACCTTACGTCGTCGCCTAAGGCTTCGAGTCCCCTCTGCTGAGCCCAGGACACCCAGGTCATCCGGCCAGAGCGGCCGTTTACTTCGCCCCATGTCGGCTGTGTAGGGGATTCGCCGTTTGGGGCCAAGTTGTTCATCTGAGTCACTGTTGTCACGGGCATGGCTATTGGCAGCAGAGACAGCTCCTGTACTGGCACGGTAGTCCTGCAACAAATGACACTGTGGTGAATACCAGGCTGTGATGCTGATGCTAAATTAAGACACTTGCATCAACACGAGTATGTCAGCTAAGACAGAAGCAACAGCAGTGGGGCCAGATTTATGAAACACAGACACATTTTTACCCAAATAAAAATGTTTGCTATTGTCCAAAACGCCACACTATTTTAATATATTTTGGATCCCCCCCCCCCCAGTTACATTTTTCTCCTCTTCTCAAAACAACTACAGCAAGCCAGATAACTACATCCTCAAATGTAGTAAAACTGGCTCAGCTGGTCTTAGGTAACACTGTTGACACAGGGTTTCAAACAGATGTGTCTTGTCCACAGTCCCTATTCAATTCACCCTATCTCACCTTATGTTCCTCCACACTGGACTCTGAACCCTCACTGAGGTGGCCCGTCTCCCACGGTGGATGTGGGTTGTCTGAGCGTCGTTTCCTACCCCTCCGCTTCCGAGCCTGTCTCTTTAGCAGACAGCCCACTGCCAGTGCATGGTCACCTCCATCACCAAAACCACCACGGGCAGCTTGCTCTGAGCTCTCCTCCAGCGCTGACACCAGGTCATGGACCAGCTCGTCCATCGTTCGGCGAAAGTGCCTGAGATTAAGCAAAAAGGAGGGTAAATACAATTTTATCTCACACCAGGAGTGGACAATCAGATACCTAAAGCACTTACAAGCACTAACGATTTCGCGTGTGCACGTGTATTGGTATAGAGTATAAGAATGTAGCCATTATGTGTAGATTCCTATTGATGGGCAAACCGCAAGGAAACTTAAGAGACGACTCCTGACTAAACAGATGCAAATTGAAATGCTATCACGTCAGCTAGCTGTCGATAAGCCCAATTGACGGTGACAACTTTGGACATGGGAGTAAGCTAGCTGTAAAATATCTGAGACTATAGCCTGGTGATTATTCACATTACATAACGTCCATGTCTTCCCAGCAAGCAAAGCTAGGGCTAACACACGATGGGTGCACCCCTGAAAAACAGTATTAACAAATCTCAGGCGATACCATTTAACAGCCCGCGATTGTGGGTTGCAAGGTTCTCTAAATCGACGCTTGCTTTAGTTTGCACTTTAAGTTGTTAGCTTCGAGGGCTAACGTTTTCTTGCTACTTAGCCAAGCCCTTCCAAAACAAACCCTGAACTACAGAATTTAAAAGCTGACCAACTGCTGGTACGTAACAGCGTTAACATGTAATAACACTCACGGCATTAACTTATACTTAGTTTAAACAAGCGCCGCCAAAAAGTAAACAACAAACACACCCTAAAATATTCAGAAGAGCTTAGCTGCTAGCCTGTTAGCGCAGCTAGCCTTTTCTCTGCCTCTAGCCGGCTGATTCACGAGAGTGGAGTGGACGTGAACAATATGTTACGTCTCCGCGGTTTCAAACACCACCTACCAGCCAGTTCCCGCTTTGCCGATGGTTTTTAGATTAGCTGCACGGAACATGAAAGCCACCAAGTCCCCGCTATCCTTAGCCAGAAACAACGGACAAACACTGACACGCCACTGAAACCATTCTGGCACAAAAGCTAACGATCAGCTAACTGGATATGCGACAAGAGGAGGACACCGTGAAAGCAGCAGCAAGGTACTGTGTTGCCTTTGAGTCCTGAAGAAAATCTACAGCATTGCGATGGGAGAAAGAGATCGTCAGAACATAATAATATTAAGGAGCATTATAATTATTATATTTAAATACGCCAAAACTGGATAAAATATATGTATGTATGTGGTTGATAACAACATGTCGTATCTATAAATATTTGCGTACCATTAACTGTCATGTATGTACACAATAACTGAAAAGCTGCTGTTGCAATAATGTACATGAATGCAACATCAAGCGCTTGACTTCCACGTGTATTTACCTGTATTGAACACTAGAGGACGGTGTAGTATAAAACTGGATCCATGGTTGAACTCTGCCCTGATAGCGGCTGGAGGAGGACTATCCTCCGCCTGTGGGCACTTTGGCACGAGCGAGGTGCCCACGGCAGCACCCGCTGCTTGTTGAGAGTAAGAGCAACAAGCGCTTTCACGTCAAAAGTCGTCATAAATTAAGCCTCCAATAACACCAGAAGCTAGTCGCTTTTTAGGGAAAAAACGACGCTAAGGGGGTTTGAAAACTCCCTAAATATAGTGACAAAATCGCTAAGTTGGCAACACTGTTTTCAGGGTATTTAAAAAAAATTCAAAACAAAACAAAACCGTGCATCTCAATGGTATTCTCTGAGCATGCGCAGAATTACGCACAGTTGTCATGTGATCCTTTGAGCGAACAAAGGATCAAAGGCTCAAAGAGCGCTGACGTCATATTCGCAGCCACAAAAGTCTATAAATACCCCCTCTTCACCTTTGCAAACACAGTTTTCTTGGAACATTTTCAGAAACGGCGAGTTGTGTTTAGCAAACCAGAAACTTTTCAGAAAGGGACTATTTTTAAACTTAAACAATTAAGCAAACATTTTTTCTTGTGACACTTTGCATTAAAACGTTTAAAGAAATGTCACACGAAACATTTAATAATTCACAGTCTGACGGAGAGATTCGAGAGGAATCACAAAGACTGTATGGGTTGATGGAGAGAGAAATACCTGACCCTATGGAGCTTCAAATGAAAATTCAACAACTCCAGTTGGAGTTGAGCACCCTGAAGCTCAAAAAGAATTATTATAAAGATCATTTCCATCAGTCAAGAGATGAGCTTAAACACGTGAAGGCTCAGGCTAAAGAAAATCAGACACAGGTGGAATCTCTGGAGGCTAAACTCCAGGAACAGGAAAAGTACATTCAGACAATGCACCATGACTTTTTGGAAAAGGCGGAATCTCTCATTGAGCAGAACAGCAGCATTGCTGCTCAGTTGTCTCAGATTCAAAGTGATAAAAACGAGCTAAAGAGACAGAACACAGATCTCAAGGACTCTTTAGAGAGACTTGAGCAGCAAGTGGGAGAAGCTCACCATGAAATAATAAAAAAAGAAGAGATAATAGAAAAACAATATAGGAAAGTATTTCGGAAGACAGAACTCACAGTTGAGCTGAAAAGAGAAATTTGTACTCTTCAGCGTCAGGTGAGACAGACACTTGATGAAAAGGAGTTGCAGGTCAAATCTCTGGAGGCTAAAATGCAGGAGCAGGTTAGCACAATTCAGAGGATGCACCGTGACTTTCATGAAAAAAAAGAATATTTTCTTAAGGAGAACAGCAGCATTACTGCTGAGATAGACAAATTAAAAACAGCAAACACAAATCTCAAGAAACGTTTGCAAAATCTTGAGTATCAAGAAAAGACAACAGAAAGTCTGACACTGCAAATATTTTGGCTGGAAGAAAAAGTCAAAAAGCAACATTTCAAGATTGTTCATAACAAAGATCTCATAGATGAACTTTATGAACATCTTAAAATGAAAAGAGAAATAATTAATAATCTTAAGGATGAGCTGAGACGGGAGGAGGAAGAAGAAATATTAGCTGCTGTTCACAACATCACTGGTGAACCTCTGCAGCTGGAGAATTTTGCTCCTGAACCCGAGGAGCTTGTTTCTCCTGTCTCAGAACCATCTCCTGATGTGGTCCTGACACAGGAGAATCTTGCTCCTGAACCCGAGGAGCTTGTTTCTCCTGTCTCAGAACCATCTCCTGATGTGGTCCTGACACAGGAGAATCTTGCTCCTGAACCCGAGGAGCTTGTTTCTCCTGCCTCAGAACCATCTCCTGATATGGTCCAGACACAGGACAATCTTGCTCCTGAACCTGAGGAGCTTGTTTCTCCAGTCTCAGAACCATCTCCTGATGTGGTCCCGACACAGGACAATCTTGCTCCTGAACCTGAGGAGCTTGTTTCTCCTGCCTCAGAACCATCTCCTGATGTGGTCCCGACACAGGACAATCTTGGTCCTCAACCCGAAGAGCTTGATTCTCCTGTCTCAGAAGCATCTCCTGACGTGGTTCCGACTAGTGGTTCATGGCGTCATGGTGCCAAACGCCTACTTAAAATAGGTTTAGGCGTTGCCGCAGTAGGCCTTATTATACCTGCAGCTTACTGGGGCTTTTCAAAGCTTAATAGTGATAGCCTATTTAACTCTGTCTGTGGCCTCCTTGAGCCATATTCCTACCTTGATGATCGATTAGTCCCTTTTTAAAGACTAGTAATGATGGACTGCTTTTCATCCACAGTCCAGAAAATCATACGTTGTTCATGTTAGACAACATGAGCAACATTTAGCTAACTTGTGCTCTCATTTTTCTTTTCTTTTGCCTCTCACCCCCCAACCAGTCGCGACAGATGGCTGCCCCTTCCTGAGCCTGGTTCTGTCAAAGGTTTCTTCCTGTTTAAAGGGAGTTTTTCCTTTCCACTGTGCCTAGTGCTTGCTCACAGGGGATCATTTGATTGTTGGGGTTTAATTTGCTTGAACTAAAAAACTTCAACATTCTGGTGAGGGGTTCACATAGTAGGGAGCACTACAAAAGCTACAAATCTTTTAAAAAGATTTGTTAGCAGCAAATAAAAATAAAGAAAACTATTTTTGAAAAACATCTCTTACGGCTCTGTTTATTTGCTTAAATGAACACATATTTTTTGTCATAGAAGAATATACATTGTCTTAAGTATTTAATCATTTTAAATTTAGCCCTGCGCTGCATGAGATAAACTGAGATGAGATAAACTGTGGCACAGACGGCTGTCGGCCTGGCGAGGGAAAGTTCTTCTTCAACCTCCAAACTGAACCCAGTTTGTTACTCGCAGCATCGCAAAATTAGACACAGCAATTTCTTAGAGTCTGGTTTAAGTCCTGAAATGACATCTCCTTACCTGTCACGGTTCTGGGTCAGTTTGACCCAGTATTTTGAGTTGTTATGTTTTGGTGTGTTTTTTGCATTATGGATTGTTTTCTTATTCTCTTGTGGTGCTTTTGTTGGTTATGATGATGATGATGATGATGATGATGATGATGGTGATTATTAATCTATGTTTTAGTTATTCTTGTTTAGGGATAGGTTTTGTGTTCTCATGTTTATTGCTGGTTTAGTTCAGTGTCTAGTCTGTCTCTCTCTGTCCAGTCCGTGTCTTAGTTTAGTGTGTATTGTTTCCTGTTTTATTTTGAAGGATTGTGTCTTATGTCAGTGTGTCCAGCTTCGATCCCCTGACTCGTTAGCCCCAATCTCTCCCAGCTGTGTCTCCCTCCTGTTTTCCATTCCCTGATTACTTCCCTGTGTATATTAACCCTGTGTTTGCCCTTCCTCAGTGCCACATTGTTGTACCATCGGATTATGCCTGTGTGTTTTATACTGTGGTCAGTATTTTTGTGTTTACTACCCTTGTTCAGTTCATGTTTTAATTTCTCCAGCAATAAAGTTGAGGTTTTGAGTTACAATTCTGTGTTCGAGTCCTGCATTTGGATCCTCATTTCTGCCTGCCCGCACACAAAGCCCTGACATTACCAGCATAGAAGCATTCACAGTCATTACACTGTATGTACACTATATGTGAAAAAAAAGAAGAAAAACAGAAAGCCAAATATGTCTGTGAGGGTTCTCAGTCATCCAGGTCATCGTAGTCAAGGGAGCTTGCAAAGAAAGGCGTCTGGACTTCTTTAAGTTACTTGAAAACGTTTCACCTCTCATCCAAGGAGCTTCTTCAGTTCTAAGGTCAAATGGTGGAGAGTCCCAGATATAAACCTAGTGGGAGAAAGCCAAATAAGAAATACTTCTAAGCAGTAGAAGGTTGTTGACAGTAGCAAGCTACAGGTCTCTCAATATCTTTCAATATTGCTCTCCCTGAGAACGCTGTGAACAGCTAGGTTTAAGGTATTCTCAGGTATTAGAATTTAACACATTTAAGTATACTGACATAAGTAAGTTAGTGGAAGTTTCAGGTGACCTCCTGCAGCTTACTGGAATTCTTGTCTGGATTGCCTAAGCAAACACTTGCTTGGTTGGCAACAAGATATCAAGTTAGTGGGGCACCTGAGACACACTTTGTCTAATTAATTGCAGTGTTTTGCCATTCTCAGTGAGAGATGAGAGGCCTTATAAGTGGGTTTTGATAACAATGTCCCGGGGGTACAAGCTGCAGTTTCATCATCGATCTCACCCTTTTCAGAGAAAGTGACTTCTGTCACACTCTGTGAAGACACTGGGCTTGTCATAGGAAATATGCTACAAAAGGGCTATCACAATAGTGCAATCAGAACACGGGATTAATGAGCAAGGGATTTTATTCCACTTACTTCTTGATTCCAGATACTATATGTCCTGAAGACCATCACTCCAGGAGAGTGGTTCACCTTAGTCCTCAATGATGCTTACTTCCATGTGCCAGTTCATTTTGAACACAGAAGGTTTCTGCATTTCACCTTTTGGGAAGTGTGCATCAGTTTGCTATCCTCCCCTTCGGCCTGTCCCTTGCCCGTTGGATTTTTACGAGGTGACAAGGCCATCCTTGACCTCAATAATCCTGCTGAGAATAAAGATCCCTGATGATTTGCTTATCTGCATCCCCTTATTAATTAACATTCCCAAGACCACATGGTGGTCTTGGGAATGTTAATTAGTTGGGCAAAGAGCTTCCTACATCAATCATAGCAGGCCAAGCTCAACCCTCCAAGACCCAAAGGTTAAAACTTTTCACTATATAAATAAAATGGAATTGCAATTTAATGAATATGTCAATAATTTATAGTGTTTTTAAATATTCCAGTATAGTAGATACATGGATGTTAATGCACAGTAATTGTACACAGTATTGTGTCTGACATTACCTCTAAGAGGGCGCCATGGAGTCAGTAACGTGTAGAAAAATGCATAGATAACAAAACTGGAATCATATAAATACGGTTACACCAGCAAAACAATGTGAGTTAACTGTTACTGTTTAACTTTTGTGTTAACTAGATTGACATTAATGAAGTCAAGGTTAAATTTTAGTAATGGTGGTTTCAAAATATTTTCAATGCACTGATAGGTGATCCAGAAGTAGAGGAGTCATCAGTGAATAATGAAACTGGAGATGTCACTTCTAGAGCAGGACATCTGACTTAATTCTAATGAACCACGTGCCATTCATTCTTCTTAAAAATTTATCACAGTAGTTCATTAAAGAAAACACGAGAGAGTGAGAGAGAGAGAGAGAGAGAGAATATGAACTTAGATTAAATAAATAACTCAAACAAGTAAGAAAGGAAACATTCTAAATTCTCATTGTACTGTTTTTGCATCGCACAGTTACTTTTTTTGTGACGTAATTGTGAGTAACTGTGCATCGCAATCAGTGTTGGTCAAGTTACATAAAAAAAGTAACTAATTACTGATTACTTCCCCCAAAAAGTAATCCTGTTACTTTACTGATTACTTATTTTCAAAGGTAATTAATTACTTAGTTACTTAGTTACTTTTTAAAAATAATAATAATAATAATAATAAATTTTATTTATGAGCGCCTTTCAAGTCACCCAAGGACACTTTACAATAGGATAAAACACTTAGTAAAACAATGGCAGAATAAGAACAATAAAATAAAGCACAAGATAAAATGAACAAACAGTGGATTCACAGTGAATATGCAGATTTGAACAGATGAGTTTTGAGTTGGGATTTAAACTGGGGGAGAGAACCAATATTTCTTATTTCAGGGGGCAGAGAATTCCACAACCTGGGAGCAGAGCAGCTGAAAGCTCTGCTTCCCATGGTGGTGAGGCGGAAGGAAGGTACAGTAAGCTGGACAGAAGAAGAAGAACGAAGTGAACGGGCAGAACAAGTGGTGGTTAACAGGTCAGAAAGGTAAGAAGGAGCGAGGTTATGAAGGGCCTTGAAGGTGAGCAGAAGAAGTTTGAAAATTATCCGGAATTTCACAGGGAGCCAGTGAAGTTCCTGAAGAACAGGGGTGATGTGCTGGTAGGAGGGGGTTCTGGTGATAATGCGAGCAGCAGAGTTCTGAACCAGTTGAAGCTTATGGAGGGATTTTTGGAGGAGACCATGCAGAAGAGAATTGCAGTAGTCAATACGGGAGGTAACAAGACTATGTACAAGAATGGACGTAGACTGGGTGGAAAGAGAAGGAAGCAATCTGTTAATGTTACGTAGATGGAAGTAGGCAGAACGGGTGAGGTTATTGATGTGTGATTTATAAGAAAGTGAACTGTCTAGGATGACACCAAGGCTCTTAACCTGAGGAGAAGGGAGAACTGTGGAGTTATTGATGGTGAGTGAGAAATGGTTTGCCTTCAAAAGGTTGGATTTGGTGCCAATAAGGAGGATCTCAGTTTTATCCTCATTGAGCTTTAGAAAATTAGAGGTAAACCAGGATTTTAACTCGGATAGACATTCTGTAAGGGAAGAAGGTGGGAGGGAGGAATCAGGTTTGCAAGAGAGATATAACTGGGTGTCATCAGCAAAACAGTGAAACTGAAGATCAAATTTGCGGAAGATGGTACCTAGAGGGAGGATGTATATTATAAAGAGAAGAGGGCCTAAAACTGAGCCTTGGGGTACACCAGAGGTGACGGGGAATAGACGAGAGCGGAATGATCTTAGTTGAATAAACTGGGAACGGTCGAGGAGATATGATTGAAACCAGGCGAGGGGTGTGTCAGAGATGCCGAGAGAGGAAAGTCTGCTTAGAAGGACAGAGTGAGAAATGGTGTCAAAGGCTGAGCTCAGATCTAAAAGGACGAGAATGGTGAGAAGACCAGAGTCAGCTCCGATTAAGAGATCGTTAGTGACTTTAAGTAGAGCAGTTTCGGTACTGTGACATGAGCGAAAACCAGATTGAAATCTCTCATAGATGTTATTATTAACCAGGTGTAAATGAAGTTGAGCTGCAACCACTTTTTCGAGTATCTTAGAAATGAAGGGTAGATTGGAAATCGGACGGAGGTTGTTAAAGTTGTTAGGATCTAAAGAAGGTTTTTTCAGTATAGGAGTGACTAGAGCAGTCTTCAATAAGGAGGGAACGATACCGGTGGTGAGAGAAGAGTGAATGATAGCACAGATGAGTGGGAGTAAAGAAGAGAGGCAGAATTTCACAAGCCCCGTGGGCATGGGGTCAAGATGACATGTGGCAGGTTTTGATTTACATATTAACTCGGAAATATCAGATAAATCAGGAAGATGAAAAGTGGAAAACGGCTCAAAAAGGAGAAAAGGTTCTGGAGAGGGCGTAGACACAACATTTGATCTGAGTTGCTGGTGGATGTTATCGATTTTCGTAGTCCAGAACAGCATCAAGGAGTTGCATGTTTCAGAGGAATAGAAGTGCGGTGGTAAAGCATTGGGGGGTTGAATTAGTTTGTTGAAAACTGAAAACAGAGTCCTAGCATTACCCTCATAAGAACTGATAATACCAGAGTAGAAGCTTTGTTTGGCCTTGTTAATGGAGTCTTTATACTGAAGTACATGGTATTTATAGATTTCTGAATCAACAGTTAAACCAGATTTCTTATATTTACGCTCTAGCTGCCGAGCTTTGGCCTTCAGAGCTCGGAGGTCAGAGGTAAACCAGGGAGCAGAGCAAGTGAAGGAAACAGAGTGGGTTTTTACAGGAGCCAGAGAATCAAGGACAGTGCGTAGACAATTATTATAATATAACAACAAATCATCAGGAGTAGAATAGAAGTCCGGAATCTGAAGATTGTCCAAACTGGTAGTGAGAATGTCCATATCAATGTTCTTGATGTTGCGGAACGAAATGAGACGGGTTGGCTTGGTAGAAGAGCAGCAGAGAGTAAGGTTAAATGAAAGGAGGAAGTGGTCAGTTATGGGGATTTTAGTAGCAGAAAGATTCGAGGGAGTAAGACCAGAACAGCAGACCAAGTCCAGGGTGTGTCCTTTAGAGTGAGTGGGGAAATCGATAAATTGTTTAAATTCAGAGCCTTCGAGACAGGAGGAAAAGTCTCTGGTGAGCAGAAGGTCATTATTGTCCATGTGAATGTTGAAATCTCCCACCAAGATCACATTTGGGGAGAGAGATGAAAGATGGGTTAGTAGATTAGCAAAGTCACTGAGAAAGACAGGGTTAGGTTTGGGGGGGCGGTATACAGTAGCTATGATAGTGGGAATGGGTCCAGTCAGCTCACATGCAAGGACCTCTAGAGAACTAAAGGTATCAACATTAACCGGCAGGACTTTCAAGTGCTGGCGAAAAAGGATCGCGAGACCACCCCCACGACCTGAGCAGCGGGGTTTAGAAAAGTAAACAAACCCCAGAGGAGCAGATTCGTTTAGCTGAGAAAAGTCATCAGGTTGTTGCCAGGTTTCAGTTAAGCAGAAAAAGTCAAACTTACGGTCAGATAGGAGGTCTTGGATGAGAGGTCCCTTACTTGTCAATGAACGAATGTTTAGAAGACCGAAGTTGAGTGGAGTATCTTCTTTTTTGCTAATCGCAGTGGGCGCCCTGGGCAGGTGGGCTAGAGATCGATGGTTGACAGCCCGATCAGGGTTCCTGCGAGGGCGGCGAGTAGCAGACCAGAACGATTTAGTTCCATTGGAGTTATGGAAAATCCTGCGGGACCCGCGATGGATGTATCTCTGGCGAGGCTGGAAAGTGATGCCCGGGTGGTAGTGAAGCTCCCGGAAAGGACTGAAAATCTAGCAGCACAAGCACAGAGATGCTAACATTAGCGTGGAGGCTGTTAGGTCCAGAGTGAAGGGGAACGTCCTTACATGTTTAATAGACATTAAAGCTTTAATATGAAAGGAACAACTCTTTTTATCTAGCTGTAGTGTCACTTTTCAAGAAAATCTCACATGGTCAGGTGGGAGACATTTGATGAGCTGACACTGAATGACCTTTGTACCCTTCCTCAGTTCTGCACTCAGTTCTCCAACTTTTGTCATGATGAGTCTGGTTTGCACATTTCTGTGAAGGGAGTAGCAAACTCTACTCTTCTAATATAGCAAATACTTTATGAATACATTTCATCTCTTTAAAATTAAATGTGCTGCTGGGAATCCTTGGCACTCGTGTGAATGTCACTTTGACACATAACACCCACCAAACAGTGTTTTAGACTAAGGAGCCCCCCCATCCCCACCCCTTAGACTAACAAAGGTCATCAGTTCAAACACACTGTGTATAATAGTCTAATATTAATTACAGTAATCACTGGAAGAGTCACTGGGTACTTGGGAGTCTTGGATTTCACCCAATGCAACAGGTGGTCTTGTCTCAACGTGATGCAACAACACTATACTGTCAACAAAGGATCAACACCCACAACAGGTGGCACAGTCTGAACTAATGAGACATTTACATATTAAAAGGC
Source organism: Maylandia zebra (assembly GCF_041146795.1). Lineage (NCBI taxonomy): Eukaryota > Metazoa > Chordata > Actinopteri > Cichliformes > Cichlidae > Maylandia > Maylandia zebra. The sequence continues at coordinate 7,656,282 of NC_135181.1, forward strand.
ACTGTCAGGCATGTCTTATTAGGTAGATCTCTGTGCCAGTGCAGCTTATTGTGTCATTCTTGTGTGATCATGTCTAAAGGGAAGATGCCCAGTTCCACTAAAATGCAATTTTAGCAGGTGTCCCCCTCATCAAATGCCTAAGAAATCAAAGGGTCTGGTGCATGATGACCACTCCAGACCCAGCTCAGGTTTCCAACCAGGGGGCCTGGGTAAATTTAGTAAGACACTGTTCACTTGCACTCAACAGTCAGACACTTGACATGCGCGGAGAGAGTAAGGATACAAGTTCTTGAGCAGACCAGACTCATATCTATCGAGAGGTGGCAAAGACCAAACATCTGCCGCTGGGATTAAACACACTATGGAATCATGATATCAGCAGAAGATGGAGACGAGTTAGATGAGGCTGCTCAGAACTATGCCACTGACACCACCTGGAGCTGGGTAAAGCGATTTAAGAAAAAAGAAAATCATCTGCATGTGTGGAAAAAAACACAAAAGCATGAATAACGCTTAAAGCAAGTTATACCCGTTTGTGTGTTTCAGCATTTGTGCAATGTGAACATGAATAAAATAGTCACGACAACCTTTCAAAGTCATGCAGTAGGTTCTCTGAGTAGAAGCAGGGAGAGCGGGGTTGTATTTTTCCATAATCCACCAGTGTAAGACTAGACGTTACCACTGAAACTGAAGATGACGGGCTCAGACTCATTAGGTCAAGTAAAAGTTACGAGATACCCTACAGCAGTTGTTATCAACTATATTCACAAATGCATCCACAACACCGAAAGACAGCAGATGTTTTCCTTTTTGTTTTTCCGTATTTGTTTGACATCTTACAGTTAACTTAAATGACTTTTTAAAAACAATCTGCAACCATAAGCCCTGGAAAAGCTCATTATTTTTCATTTTAGTCTCTGAGTCAGAGTTTAGTCTTTTCAGCCTCTGTCTCATGATCCTCAGGCCAGAATCGCCTCAGCCAATCAGAAACCTATATTATTTTAACAACTGACTCAATTAAAATGTCGTTTAACAAGAATTAGTAATACCTGAGGCAAACTGTGTTGAGTAAGTCCGGTTTATGGTGGAGTCATTTGTAAAAAATGACTGTCAAGCACCTTTCGCTGCATTTTTTGTATGTATTAAAGTGCATGACCAGATCTATGACAGGACAAGCAAACATTTTACCTGTAAATCAGTAATTCATTTAAATGTTAAATGTAGCACGTTGTCTGCAGAATGGACAGTGTGCTATTACACCCTTACATTGTAAGTACAGTATGTGACCACTGCTTAGGAAGGCAGTGAACTGACATCTCACAAGTCATCACTTCCTCTTGGCCTCACAGGGTGTGAGAACACAAAAGCAAAAATGATTTCCCCTTAGCGGGGCTGTCCTAAAAGAACAAGAACAGCTTACATGTTCACCAGTTGAGGTCTATTACAACAGTGTAAATGCACCAAGTAGAAATTTGAAGCTGATGTTTTTCTTCAGCCGAGTAGGCAAGTGAGACTGTCACATGTCAGCAGGTTTCTTGTAGCCTGACACAGGTCACGTCTCTGACCATTCATGTTGAAAATTAAACTGATATCATGTGCTTTTTTAAAAGTGTACAACGCTGGCTGAGTTTGCCTGGCAAAACAACGTGTTCTTGGAAACATGTCGGCAGCTATGTGGCTCATGTATCCTCGGAGGGTCCAGTGACGCCAGCGTTTGTCACCGACATAATGTGTGTCCCGCCTGTTTACGTAGGCACTCTGGGATAGGCTTACCGATGGTACAGATATACATCGGTATGTGTAACATCGAGTGTTTAAAGGACAGGGTGTTTACTGCAGATATTTAAAATAGTTTATGTAAAAAAACAAAGCGAAAGTGTTTTGGCGTTCAGTGTAACAGTGTAAGCATAACATGTTTTACACTGATGAGTTGTTTTGACCCCTTTTTAGGTACACCTGCTTAAAAGGCTTGTTGCTTATATGTGATCACGTGGCAGCAACACAATCCATTTAGGTATGTAAACATGGTGAGGATCACCCACCAAAGTTCAAACTGAGCATCTGATTTAAGTGCCAGACACGCTGGTCTGAGCATTTCAGAAACTGATGATCGAGTGGGATTTTCCCATATAACCATTAGTAGGGTTTACAGAGAATGGTCTGGAAGTGAACAAACATTAATTGAGGCCAGTTCTCTGGGTGGAAGTCTCCTATTGATGCCTCAGGTCTGAGGAGAATGGAATCTGTACCATGAAGAATTAAGGCGCCCCTGAAGGCAAAACGAGGTGCTAACAATAAATAAAGTGGCCAGTGTGTAAAGATGACCATAGGGTGTAATAAAGTAAACTTCTGCAAAAGCGAGATTAAAAGCATCCTGGCCAAAAATATTTGCATTACTTCCATTTGAAATTTGCATTGAGGAAAAAAATGACTAAGAGCGCCTCATATTTCCTGACACCAACCGTCAGAATTTGAAAAAGGATGGTTGCGAAAGTGCAAACCTAAAACAATAAACGCTCATTTTAAGTTGTGATGGAAAACTACTATGAAGACACACACTCTTCCCCTTTCTGCCTCACAGTCTGGAAAAACAATTAGATCGTGTTCACTCAGAGACACATTTTCCCAGACACACAGGCTGAGCTTGGTTTGGTTGCAGAAGAGCTGCACGTGAGGCTTTTGTAGCGTGTAACCCCGTCCAGTATTTGTCCTGGAGCATGAGGGGAGAAGCAGTCTGCTGTCAGGATTTTGGGCTCTGAGGCACAGAGATACAGACAGAGTGGTTTTGGCAGTAATGTAATTGTACCATTAATGACAGTAGAGCCGCTTTTTTTAAATTAGAAATGAAATTGGTGCATTTACATCCTGACTTTGTTTCCTTCTCGAGTATGTTAGTCTTTGCAAACTCAGCGTTTGCATCTTTCTACATTAAATACCTATTTTTGCTTATGTTTAGTGTCCTAATCTCACTAACCACGAGCCGACCACATCCTCTTCGCACAGTCTCACTGGAGGGTCTCGCGCTGTAAGCAAACATGGCATGTGTTACGAGGCAGAGCTGTGATTGGCTAGAAAGATCACCTCACAGCATCAGACCTGACTGACAGACTGGTGACTTTAAACGCTTACGAAGCTTCCACTGCTTCCCGCTGTCAAAGACTTAAGTAAAGTGAGATGTCTTGCTGTAGATTTATTTTTTTTGTTATCAGGGTTACAAGTTTAATGCGACTGGATGTAAACGGTCACGAAAGAGCATAAAGTCACTCTGTAGGCACAGAAGAGCTCCGACAAAGTAAGAAAGAGGGTAATTTTGTTGCCACTGTGGCAATTGAATCGATTTTTTCTTTCTTCTTGGCAACTCAACAGCTCGACGCTGATTGGCCAACTAACGGGTCGGGGTTTTTTTTGCAAGTGACGTCACCCAGTGACAGGACTCCTGAGTGAGAGGAACAGACTCGCTTAGAGAGGAAGAGTCAACGCTTTAACTTAAACGGTAGCGTTTTTTCTCCATGCTCCCAGGAGCTGCATCCGGGCATCAGACATCACCTGTATCGAGGAGCAGGAGGTCTTTTAAAATGTTTCGTTGTTTTATTATTCCCGGTTGATGAAACGCTCGTCTCCCGTGTGTTGGTTAAAAGGCAGCCCCTCAGCTCAAACAGGTATGTTTTGGATTGTTTATGTATATTTGACTGCACCTGACTCTGAGATGAAACCGATGATAAACTGTCTTTATTTACTCTGTAGATGTCTGTTATAACCACGCTGGCCACTTGTGTGTCTTTTATCTGTCTTTACGCTCATTAAGCTTTTTTCATTCATCACAAAAAATTCCCGTTTGCCCTGTCAGGAGGTATATGAGTCAGCTGTTTACCATATCGATTAGACCTTATTACACTTTTAGGTGTTTAAACATGCGTTATGGAAGCTGATTTGTCACATCACATGTTTTTTATTTTAACATTTAAATAAAGGAATTTCCTTACATGTAGAAGGTTTTATTTTCTTACATAATCAGGAATAGATTGCATCTTGTACTGTGTGTTTCTGTGTATTGATGTGGGACTGAACACATTATCTGCTAAGCTGTTCAGCCAGACTCTTCCAAATGAACATACCACAGCTAAACACAAGTGGATGGATGGATGGATCCTTTATTGATCCCACTGGGGAAATTATTTGGTCACAGAGCAGGATGTGCCACAGGCATATACTGTGAGCCTTATACAATGAAAAAATTTGCACACAACGGTGATTTAAAAAAAACCCCAAACAAATATAATAAAAATGAGATTAAGTTGAATAGTAAACAGTAATCGTACCAGAGAGTAGTGCTAATTACATTAATGAATAGCATCCACACTATAATTCTAAAAATTAATTAATTAATTAATTAATACAAAGAGTGGATCTATTACTTTCTTCCATGTTTCCTGTCATATATACACTGTTCCAGTGGTGGATGCTCAGGCTTTATAAAGGCTCAGTTTAAGATAAATAAGGATTCTTTTCAACTGTGAATAATACTAAGCTATTCTAAAGGATACAAATGTGGCGCTGAAAAAGTGCATAAAAGGTCTTCTTTAGATGGAGGAGCTCTTTTTCTGAAACCCAGCCCGAGTATTTTGCTAGTTTTCAGAGACACTGAGATGAAACAAAAAGAGGAACAAACACAAGACATCTATTTTTAGATTAGGCTGCACTGTACTGTGTAACAGTATTTTGCACTAAAAGTCCTCTGCTTGAAAGTCAACAGTGTCGTAACACAACGCCCCGGTGGAAAATTCAGTTAATAATTTAATACAGCAAAGGTAATTTAGAAGAGATCTTTTATAAGATTTAACAGTCGGTGTCTCTGTTCTTCAGACAGGGCCTCGTCTCTTGTTCACATGTCCTCAAGGGGTAGGATATGTTGGCATTTTTCCAACATATTTAAGGCCATCTTTCCCTGGATCACCACCTCCAGCACTCTCATCCTGTCTGTTACAAGAAGCTATACAAATCGTAATAGTAGTCAGTCTTTACCCTCTGTAGCCTGCTTACGGCCAAATATAAGACGCTAAATATGTTCCAATTTTCACCAGCGCGGGGCTAGAAATGGAAGCTGAACTATTTATAAAATGTTTCTATTTACATTTGTTTTTTAAGGGGAACTCTAAATCCTGTTGGTGTTGAAAGGTTGTTTGACTCAAATGGGCTTAAAAAAAAATACATAAGGGGGTGGATGGGGGTTTTATGCATTGAGTTCATGCTATATTTACTGTATTACATTATATACACATGACTTGACAGTCTGGTCTAACTTAGTCTGTCCTTTGACCTTTGATGTGTGAATGGAAAACAGTTGTAAGGCTTTACAGACTCACAGTATGAGGCCCGAGGGGATGTAAGATGTAAGAGAGACAGTAAGGTCAAAAGTGGTAACAGGTTCTTTGTACAGTTTGTAATTACAGATCAGGAAACAGCTTCAACTCCTTCTTCATCTCTTATCCATACAGAAAGCTTATTTTACCTCAGAGTGTTGGAATAGCTCGCCCTATTTCCAGCGGGGTGAGAGTTATGTCACCAGTGCTTTGATTCACGGGCTGAAGATTGCTACGGCAGATGCCCACTCATAAGCGCGTCCACTTTTGAAAGTTGGCCGAGTTCAGGAAGAGGTGACTTACGCAAATAATTTTAATCCGTTCACTTCCCCCAGACCCGTCAAACCATGAATTTCGTGGGCCAGTTGGCGGGCCAGGTGTTTGTCCAGGTCAAAGAGCTGTACCGAGGCCTCAATCCCGCCACCCTCTCTGGCTGCATCGACGTCATTGTTGTGAGACAGCCCGATGGCTCCCTGCAGTGCTCGCCATTCCACGTGCGCTTTGGCAAGCTGGGGGTCCTACGGTCCCGAGAGAAAGTGGTGAGAAGATAAAAAAAAAAACAACGACAACAACAACAAGGGCATCTTTAGAGGAAAAGTTTAATGTTCTAGTTTGTTCAGCTCTCACCCTTTTGCTTTTAGGTGGACATGGAAATCAACGGAGAACCAGTAGATCTCCACATGAAGCTTGGGGAGAACGGCGAGGCGTTTTTTGTGCAAGAAACAGAAAATGATCAGGTAACGATTGGGAGCGTTTCCGCGAAGCATAATGCTGTCTGCATGTAATTATATTTTGATTAACTAATTTGGCCAAATCATCTGATCTCATGTGGAACTGCTTAAATGAACAGGTGAGAAAATGACACAGCAGTGAAGAACTTTATATAAAAAACCCTAAAAGACTGTTATATTTGTAGCCATATAAAAGGCAGTACATTTCGATCGTGGCTCAAGAGTTGGGAGTTCGCCTTGTAATCGGAAGGTTGCCGGTTCGAGCCCCGGCTTGGACAGTCTCGGTCGTTGTGTCCTTGGGCAAGACGCTTCACCTGTTGCCTACTGGTGGTGGTCAGAGGGCCGGTGGCGCCAGTGTCCGGCAGCCTCGCCTCTGTCAGTGCGCCCCAGGGTGGCTGTGGCTACAATGTAGCTTGCCATCACCAGTGTGTGAATGGGTGGATGACTGGATGTGTAAAGCGCTTTGGGGTCCTTAGGGACTAGTAAAAGCGCTATACAAATACAGGCCATTTACCATTTCCGCCTTTATGTGGCCTTTTTGATTCAAATAAAACCAAGATTCAAATGATAACACTTTATTTACACCCTGCGCTCACACACTCCCCATTTGCAACTGAAAAGTGTTATCCAAACTTTCTTTTTCCTACTCGGAATGATAGTAGTTTGAACAAAGTCGCACTGTGTGCAGAGTTGGCACAGCACCCAGGAATTTCTCCCCTTTCCTTTTTTTAAAAACCGACTGCCTTTGTTTATCAGCGAGCAAGAGCTGAGAACGCAGAATTTACTCACCAAGGCTTTATGACCTGGAAGTATGTCAAACACTGGGAGCATGAGGATAAATCGGAAACTGGATAAATATGCTTCTGGAAATTTAAATGTTTGCAGTATTGCAGTATTTGTGAAACTGGCTTAAGTATTAGAGAAATGCTCAGAGCTTGGCGAGTTAAAGATATGTCAGAATTCCTCCAGTCTGACCTACATTTCTACTTTTTATGTTTACAAAACTTCACGGAAAGCCGTTTTTCCTCAGTTTTTTGGAAAGTCAGTGTTTAATTTTATTTTGGTTTTGCGAGGTTCAGTTGCAGCTTTAAAGAGCCTGGTTGCATGTACTCTCATCTTCTTTCTCTTTCTCTCTCTTTTTGGCTTTGTATGCACGTGAGGATGCATGCAGAAAAAGATAAAAACAAGCTCTAAAGTACTGAAGCTTGGGGCTGGCTGTAACGAGGGAAGTGTCTGATTTATTTTCCCCTGGGTGGTGTCAAATTCTCAGGCTTGAACGAGCAACTAGGGGAGGAGCGTTGTTTCTCTGAACCCATTTTCTTGGCTCAGGGAAGCAAAACGTGAGGCATTGTTGTCAGACCACAAATCATGGTGTTATACGTCAGTTTGTCTTCGCTTTCTGTTTTTCCCCTAAGTCTGCACACACATATTTATGTTCCCCTGGATGGACAGCAGGAGACCTCCTGGAAAACTCTTTTCTTTTCCTAGAAGGAGGGATCATAAAAGTGACCAGAACTGAGAAACAGAGTCTGCTTCTGCTTTGGCAAACCCTTTCCTCTGTGGAGGTTTTTGCAGTTTGGCAGTTAATTGCAAACCTATGTCTCAGACCAAAGTCATGCGATACACTAACTATGGAGTGGGGGATTTATTGCAATGATTATAATCTACTTTTATGCAGAGTGTTGTTATCTTTTGTTTCTCAGTGGTTGACATAGCTTCATGTCAAAGCAGGAGATAATAGCTGTGCAGGTTGCACTATCACATGTTGTTCTGCGTTACAAAAACCAAAGTGTGAACAGTAGGGGAGTCAGCAACACTCCTACAGCACCCAATTTCAGTGCAGACCTAAAGCTTTGACAGTAAATCCAAACAGATTTCCTCATGTGGGTAGTTTTTGGTGTAACGTTCAGACTCTTTGTCTGCTCGGCATTGTTTCACTCCTGTTTCCTGTCTTAACAGGAAGTGGTTCCCTCCTACCTGGCCACCTCTCCTATCCTATCAGATGGACCTGTTTTGATGGGGAAGATCTCCGGGACACCCATACAGAATCTGTGCTCCGTGGCAAGCAATGGCGAGAACAGTAACGTGATGATGAAGAAAAGGAGGAAGAGGAGGAGGAAGGCTCGGGCGGACAGCCTGAGGAGAGAGGAAAGTGGAGACTACTCCGCGGACGAAGACATGTTCCCCATAGACATCAGCTCGGATGAAGTGGCAGAAATGGAGAGCAACAGGTAAGAGCTGGCCGTGAGGAGTGAAGGGAAATGGTGAAGGACTAATCAAATACCCATGCAGAGGATGAGGATGATCACCTGACAGTGTAAGAGAGAGTAAAGAAAACCCTGACTAACTCGTCTTTGTGATTATACTCCAGGTCTTCATCTCGGGATGTCTCTAGAGAGGAGAACACAGTTGGTTCGACCAACAGTTCTTTCAAACAGGCTGGCATGTACACTCGTTCAGATGGGGAGTGGAGTCCCATTCAGAGGTGCTCGACTCACACAAAATACTTTCACACCTACAGTAAATGCTATAAATCCATGAAATAAATGTGGAAATGCTATAATCTCTTTTTCTTTTAGTCCTGGAAACTCTCGCCCCACATCTCCCAAGAGTGATTCTGAGCTAATTGGCAAACCGTCAAACACAGACAATCAGAATCCAGAAATGCACTGGGCGTGGGGAGAGCTGCCTCAGGCCGCCATGGTAGGAAAGCCTTAATCCTGATACCCTAATCTGCAGTGTTGTTATTTCTTCAGCTCATATCATCATCCTCTTCTCCACTCTTGTAGCCATCTGTCCTTCCACTGAAGTCCAGCCCTCCACCAGTTTGCCCCGTATCTATCCCGGTGTCTGAAAGCACGCACTTCCGTGTGATTACGCCTGAGGTGTCTTCGGAACAGTGCGGACCCTGCTCGGAAATACCAGCACTGCGACTGCTGATGCCGACAGAGACGATGCACACAGAGGAAATGGTCGATGCAGAATCCATTGGGATGGAGTCTCAAACGATAACTTCGGCGATGCAAGTTACAACAGTGGGAGGCGTGGCAGCTCGTATGGTGGCCGACATGGAGGACACTTCACCCCGTCCACAAGGCAAAGCAGACTCTCCGTCAAAGAAAAAAGGTAAACCTTAAAAAGGTTTCCCCACGTATCATTTAATGCACTGTGTTACGTCGAGAAGCTGCAGCTTCACACTGCAAATTGCTCAAACTCAATCAGTTGCTCTCCGTAGTATAAGATAAGATGCAATATAAGATGGATTTACAGCCAAAAATGTGTCTGAATCGCTGCATATGATTGCAAAGATAAACAGGGGCCAGGTGAACGGATCTGGTACTACAAGGAAGCTTACAGCCTCATAATAATCCATCTATAGACCCTCTCACAGAGATCAAGCTGGCAAATGATTTGCTTCTGGATAAATCAGTCGGGGGGGAAAAATCTAAGAGGCTGAAAATGAATTTGCTCTTTTGCAGATAAAAGGAGTCGCCATCTTGGTTCTGATGGAATTTATCTGGACGACATCACTGAGCTTGAACCGGAAGTGGCAGCCCTTTATTTTCCTAAGAGGTATTTGGACATCACGCACGCTTTCATGTTAAGAAAAGTTTCATACAGTTGTATTTCTGAACTGTGCAGAATGATCAGCGAGATTCTTATCAAAAGTATCTCCTCTTTTTCTTTTTTGCAGTGACACTGGTGCAACAGTGAGGAGCATCTCGGATCCGGGCCTCCACAGCACCAGTCAGTCTCCTCAGTCTGTAAGCTCTGGAGGAGACAGTGGAGTAGACAGTTACTGCGATCCCATGTCTGACCTGCCATCAATTGCCATCTCTTTGTGTGGGGGGCTCAATGACAACAGGGAGATCACGAAAGGTAAACGATCACGTGACATGACACGACTCCAAGATGCACTTTAGACACTGTGTTGTAAGCATGGGGAATAAGTAACGTGTGGGTTTTTTTTCTTCTCCCTTCCTTTTACAGAGCAATTTTATAAGAAGACCGTGTCCTATCAGCAGTTCACAGAGAACCCCTCTATCATCGACGACCCCAACTTAGTGGTGAAAATTGGCTCAAAGTAAGACATTCGAGTGTACTGAATGGATTCATGTGTCACACACTGCGGGCAAAAACAGCAGCGTTAGCACAACTCTTTGGCCTAATGAGCTAAAATTGGCTGAAAAACATGTGTTTTGCTGCATTTATGGAAGGGCTAAAAATACATTTTGTTATCTCCCACAGGTACTATAATTGGAACACTGCAGCTCCGCTTGTGCTGGCTATGCAAGCCTTTCAGAAGCCTCTGCCAAAGGTAAGAGTTGATTGCAGACGCTGCACAGATATTTAGGAGTCAGTAAGTTGGGTTGGATTACATGAGAAATATTCCCCCTTCTGACTGATCCCGGTACTGCACCACTTTACATAACATAAGGCCTAATGTGGAGTCTGTGGACCTCAAACCTCACTGTGTTCAGTTTTTGCTACTGCAGACAAAATTTACATTGTGTAACAAATGTCTTCCAAACTTTTGCTCTCAAGCTAAATGTTGTTTTCTCCTTTGTTCTCTCCCCGTCTTATTTTATTACTCCCTCCATCCATCTGTTAGTCCTCCTGCCCTAATTACATTCACTCAACCTTACAGTTCCTCCTCTGCTGTCTGACCAGTGTTCTGGGCTACAGCTCTGTATGTTTATTTTTTGTTTTAAACACCCCTCCCCCCTTTAATATCTCTACACAAGCTTTCACTTTTATTCTGTTGGTGTATTTTCCCCCGCTTCGGCCTCAGGCACATTCTTGGTTTTGCCTCAGTGTTTGTTGATTTACGGTATAGTTTGCTTTATTTTTTAAGTGTGTCTTTATGGCTTTGTGTTGTGGTTGCTTGGTGTGTGTGTGTGTGTGTGTGTGTGTGTGTGTGTGTGTGTGTGTGTGTGTGTGTGTGTGTGTGGTCTGCTTCAGGCTGCAGTGGAGAACATCATGAAGGAGAAGATGCCCAAGAAAGCAGGAAGGTGGTGGTTCTCCTGGAGAAGCAAAAACAGCAGTGCCAAATCGGTAATTTAAAGCAGCAGCTATGTTAATTGTGAACAAGTTACGCGCCAGATAAACACCAACCTGGCACTGTTTTTATTACCTATAGGATTCAGCCTCTGAGCGTGGGGCCTGTTGCACTGCTGAGCAGGTTGGGAATATGACAAGCAGGTAAGAGAGCATTCCTGGCTCAAAATTGTCCTTGCTCACTTACTGAGGTTTATATTGAAGCATATAAATGCCCTGTTCACCTCTCTGATGACAGACTGAAAGAAGAGTCATCCTCTAGTGATGAGGACCACCGGGAAGCCAAGCAGAACTCTTCCCTCATACAGACAGAGCCGGTACTCACAACGGGAGGCGTGTCTTATAAGAAAACTCTCCGACTCACATCAGAGCAGCTGGTGAGCACACAAGTTAAAGCACAAGTTTGGATATGATAGAGAGATAGCTCAAACATTAAAAAAGAAGCATAAAAGAATGAGTTACCAGCTTGAGCAAGATGGCAGCAGTAAAGATCCACCTGACAAGCCCAAATGGTGCAGCTATAACACAATTCTCTTCCTTTCTGAGTGGTTTTTCATGGATTTTCACCCCCTTCACCAAATTTCCCAGCTGTCTCTTCAGTTGCAAGACGGGCCTAACGATGTCGTGTTCAGCGTCACCACTCAGTACCAGGGAACCTGTCGCTGTCAAGGCACCATCTACCTCTGGAACTGGGATGACAAGATAATTATCTCCGACATAGATGGAACCATTACCAGGTGCGTGTGTCTTGTTTTTGTTTTTTTTAATGCATAATGGAGTTTAGTTTGGACGGCAAATCTACTGGAAGTGGCTCCAGTATTAGGTTCATCTGCATGCTGTACAACTCTGTGCACAGCAGGGTTCAGTGTGATGAATAAACTCTTCACGGCTATTCCATCTGTAACATTTATTCACTGCTGATTATGAGGCAATTTGTCATTCTGATCAGAAGATTAAATATGCAGCTTCTTGCAAAGGTAGCATTTAATAGAGAGCTAGCAGGTACTTTTCCAGTTATTGTGACATTTAAATCCTCTCTCAGACTAAACAGAGGATGCTTTTATATATTCCAACAATGAGAAGTATTCCAAAGGGTTTTAAATCTGGATGACTATGACATAAAACATCATTAGATTTTTACACAAGTGCAAAAAAATGCATTTTTAATAACGCTTGCTTGTATTTGTCTCCAGGTCAGACACATTAGGTCATATCCTGCCCACACTCGGGAAAGACTGGACACACCAGGGGATTGCTCAGCTGTACCACAAAGTCAGCCAGTAAGAACTACTTTGTTAACAGTCTACTCTCAGTTTTAAAGTAAAGCATAAAGGAGATTTTATAGAAATAAAATAAAGCTCTTAAAGAAATGCTTTTACAAAGTTAAAGAAATTATTTAGTAATTTCAACTCTCTATTGACACAAGTTGGTTAATATTAATCTCTTCCTCTCCACATCAGAAATGGCTACAAGTTCCTGTACTGCTCAGCCCGAGCGATCGGCATGGCTGACATGACTAGAGGTTACCTCAACTGGGTCAACGAGAGAGGCACTATGCTTCCTATGGGCCCCGTCCTCTTGAGCCCGAGCAGCCTCTTTTCAGCTCTGCACAGGTATTTCAGATCACAAACGTGCATCTGTTTTTCTATATTAGTACATGAGAGGATGCAGGAGGAACTCATCGTGCAGTGCTGATTGTGTTTCACAGGGAGGTGATAGAGAAGAAGCCGGAGAAGTTCAAGGTAGAGTGTCTCACTGATATCAAGAACCTCTTCTACCCCAACAAGCAGCCGTTCTACGCAGCATTCGGCAACAGACCGACGGTAACTCACATGCGGCTCTGCAGAGCTTACAAACAGTTATATTTGCTTATAGTTTAGTCTATTTCTCACCATAAAAGTGAGTTTGGATGTTCACTGAGGGTAAATTGAAGCTTTTTAGGTATTTTTTGCACTGTTTAAGTCTAATATCCAGTATATCTAACATTAAAAATGCCCCTGTTCTTGTCTTTGTAGGATGTATACTCATACAAAGAAGTTGGGGTGTCACTAAACAGGATTTTTACAGTGAACCCCAAAGGGGAGCTGGTGCAGGAGCACGCCAAGACCAACATCTCATCGTAAGTCCTTCACCCAGGTCCCACTGGATTGCTCTCATGGCCCTTACAGCATCACTGCATCATCTCGCTCTCCTCTCTTCTCTTCAGCTACGTACGTTTGTGCGAGGTCGTTGACCACGTGTTTCCGCTGAAGGCCCGAGCGTCCTCCTCTGACTTCCCCTGCTCGGACACCTACAGCCACTTCACCTACTGGAGGGAGCAGTTCCCCCTGGTGGAGAGTCAGGAAACTACACCTCAACAGACCGCCAGCTCCAGCAGCTGACCGACTACCTCTGGCCTTTGGAGCAAGGACTAAATGATGGTGTGCTTGAGATGTAGCAGAGGGTTGGAGAATGATGTGTGCGAGTGTATAATTGTTGAGTTTTCGTTTTGTTTTTTCAACAGAAGATGGAGCACTTTATAAATGGACAGCGGAGAGTAAAACTAGTAAACGAGTAAAGCAATCTGCTGTGAATAGTCTTAATTCACAAGATGGATATAAGCACACTTTTATTAAAAGATGGACTTTGGGGTCATCTGACTAAAAGTATGTATGTGTAGTGAGGAATAAAATATTAGTATTTTATTCAGGCAGCTTAGTATGGATACTATTTTATAGGGAGTGTTGGCAATATATCAGTAGCTAGACTACAATGTATGACCTAGACAGTTCTTTAACACACACTATAGCTGAATTATGGCCTCTGTTTATCATAACGAGAGAGCAGGTTACTTAAATTTGTGCCAAATAGTCAACGTGGAATTTATTTTCTTACTGTGATCATCTGCTCTGCAGGGCCAGAAGTGGTGTAAACATTTCCACATACATACATGGCTTAAATTAAAACAGTATAGTTAAACCAGCATCTTCAGTTGAATTCTACATTTGGCTTCATTTCTGCGTTTATTTATATATTTATTTAACCGATGCCATTTTTTGTCCTCTTTAGTTTACACACAGCCTTCAATCAGCATGGAAGTGCAGCTCTCCACATGCATTTGTACTATGTAGCAACACATATGTGAGGCGACCGAGCCAGTGAGTGTCAGGACAGAAAAGCACAACACTTTAAAGCATCGTCTTCCTTATTTGCGAGAGGGATTGGTGAAATATTTGTTTTTCTATTCAGAGTCTGCATGTGCTGTGGTGAGAATGTGATTTCAGTTTGTGAGGTGCAGTTTTTCGCCTTTCTGTTATAGTTCATGTAGTCTACGTTACTGTATAAGATGCAGACTGTGTAAGATGTAGCGTACACTTCTGCTACTGCTAGCAGCTAAGAGAGGTCATAGTATTTTAAGAAAAAAAGGGTCTTTATATCATATAATGCGGTCATATGAATATGTAAACAGGGACTGAGTCACTTAACAAATAAAATTGGCAGAGTATTATCAGCCTGTAGTATAGTTTCTAAGAGATGGTGTGTGTGTGTGTGTGTGTGTGTGTGTGTGTGTGTGTGTGTGTGTGTGTGTGTGTGTGTGCATAATGCTTTAACAATGCTATTATTCTTTCAATGAAAGAGCTAAAGTAGCGTGAAATTGTTTTTATTTTTGCCTTAGCTGTGAACGTGATCTGCATTTTGCTCTCTTTTGAACAGTTGCTTGTTAAACTGGTGCAGTCGGACTCATAAATGACATTGGGGTAAACACTTTATGTGTGAATAGAAACAATAAAGACTCCTCTGCTTTCCTAACTCATGAGATGATCATTGTTCGGCAACAAAAAAATACATAAATAAAATGAAGATTTACAAAAATGTTCACCTTCATTTTTGTGGTTGCTCTTCATTTTGAGACTGCTCACCACTGAAGAAACTGATACCAATTGCTCTTGACTGGTGAAGCATGTTTGAGTCTGTAGCTCGAGACTGAGTGGACAGAGGGGTGGAGGCCAGGGCGAAGGTCAACCAAAAGGACTTCAGTAGTAGTACTAGTAGTTCTACGTGATTTATTAGCTTGTATGGTCACCTTTAGCAGCAATAACTTTACGTCATTGTTTTCTGCATGACTT
Source organism: Maylandia zebra (assembly GCF_041146795.1). NCBI lineage: Eukaryota > Metazoa > Chordata > Actinopteri > Cichliformes > Cichlidae > Maylandia > Maylandia zebra. Next base: position 7,671,537 of record NC_135181.1, read on the forward strand.
TATCAGTCTCTTACAACCCTGTGGAAGAATTTTGCCCCACTCTGTACGCCACCACTGTACAATGTTGCTTCATTTCATTGAGGTTTGTGGGCATTTACTTATGCACATCTCTCTTAAGGTCCTGCCAAAGTATATCAATTTTACTATCTTGACTTTGACGGGGATGCTGATAGATTTGCTGAAAGGCTTGGGATCATGGTCCTAATGAATTTCTCAGTTTTGACCAAGCTTTAGCTGTTGGACAGAAGGTCTAACATTTGCCTTCAGAAGACTTTGGTACACAGAGGAGTTCATGATTGACTCAAAGACTGCAAGCTGCCCAAATCATGACCCGTCCACCACTGTGCTTGCCAGTTTGCACAGATATCGCACAACAAATGTGGGGCTGTGCATTACCATCTCCACTTTGCTCTCATCTGTCCAAAAGGACATTGTTCCAGAAGCCTAGTACATTTAACATTGTAACTGAAGCCGGTACACCTGGAACTCTTGGGGGGTTTGCAGTTTCTCTGAGTGTTGCCTTTTAGGGTGAATTTGATGGGAAGTGCACTTCTGGGAAGATTGACAGCTGCCGTGAATGTCACATGTGAATAATCTTAAGCACATCTGAATGCTCCAAACCAGCAAAACTGACAAAAAAACAACGATAATTTAATCAGTCCCTGTGGAGTGCACGCTCAGTTGATGTTTAATTCTTGGTTATGTTTCCTCCAAAAATATTCAGACATTTTTTTCCACATCAGACAAACTCGAGATCACTTAAAACATTAGCTATCGCACTCAACAGCGCGCGTGGGGTTACTTGGGAGCAGAGGGTTGAGTATTACAATATGCGGGAGGAGTTTCCAAAACCCAGGCACACCATTGGCCCCGGGCCCCGAAGTGCTGCATATTTCACGCAGTGTGGAGCGAAGATAGCGTCCAAGCACAAGAAAGACAGTCATTGAGGCCAGTCACCAGTCAGCTTCAGTGTTAGTGTCCGCAAAGAATGACGAGTACGGTAAGAAGCAAGTTTTAAACGCGTCTGTTTTTATCTTCTCTCTGGCCCGTCGACGCTTTTCTTTAAACCTTTCAAAGTTAGCGGCGACTATAAAATATATAATACCCAGAAGGAGACCGCCTGAAGGAAACCTGTAGCGATGTTCGCTTTTGTCTGCCTTCAAGCAGGGCTTGTTTTTGCTGTTAATTATGCAGGCAGGGGTGTCCTGTGGAGCCTGGCCGCCTTAAGCTGCTCAAACTTTGGCCTACTAAGAAAAACAGCGACTGTATGTAAGCCGCTGTTGCTTAATAGTTTTTCACCAGCCAGTGTTGGCAGGTCACAGCAGCCTGCAGAACAGAGCAGCGAGGAGATAACGACTTTTATGGTTTTAACTCGATAAACTTTGTGATTTAATAATTTAATTTGTCTCAGACCACTTTTCCAAAGTAACAATACGTCAGTTTTTCCTTACTGTTAAAATAAACAAAACTAGTGCTTGTATAAAAGGTTAATAAACAATTAACACATTAATGGGATAACTATAGGGATGCGCCCGTTGTAAAATAACAGTTCAAAATAACAGTGTGGTGAATAGTTGTTGTCCACATATATTATCTTTTACCCCCGCCCCCTCTTTTTTATTTTATTTTATTTACCAAAGAAATAAAGAGTCTTACAAAACTACAGTCTGCTCTATAAGAATTATAGCATTTTTAAAAATGTATTTATTTCTGTAGTTTTTGTCTGTTTTTTTTTTGTGAGCTTGCAGCTTTAATTCAAGGGTTTTAAGAAAGTTTTGCATTAAGTGCCTTTAGGTTTGAATTTAATAGCTAAAAAGCTGCTCTGCTGGTTTGACTATTAAAGGACATCCCATTTATTTTTGCTTGAGATGCTTTTACCGTATGCTTTAGGTCATCATCCATTTGCAGTGTCCGATCAATTTTGCAGCACTTGACTGAGTCCAAGGCGAGAGTGTAGCCCTGTACACTTAACAGATCATCCGGCTTCTTCAATCAGTACTTACATCATCAAGAAACACCAGTGATCCAGCTTCACTAGCAACCATACCATACCATACCATACCATACCATACCATGCCATAATGTTACTGCCACCATGTTTGGCAGATGATGTGGTACGCCACGGATCATGTTCTTAGTCATGCTTTGGTCTTACTGTCATTCTGGTACAAGGAAATCTTTGTTTAATATAAATACACGCGAACTTTCGGAAGTTGTTGTGATTGGCAGTTTATTATTTTTGCAGAATGAACCAGATTGTAGAGTTTTTTACTATGTGTCTGATAGATTTATTTCAGTTTACATTTAACTTCTGTAATAAAAATTCAAGTGAAAAGCTACAAAATGCAAATTCACCAGTTGGAATCAATGCCACATATTTTATTAGCTTTATGTGTTACGAAATAACAAGGGAACAACCTAACCTTGTCATGAAATTGCTTATCAGTCAACTGTCCAATTAATTTATAACCTCTGAAAATGGGACGCTGTGCATACAAATGGATATAATTCCTAAATGGGTAATGCAGTAAATTTGTTAGACCCCTTGAATTAAAGCAGAATGTGTACAGTATAAAAAATGTGGTGCTAATAAATCCGTATTCAAAACAATCTTGCTCTGTACCCATGTTACTGAGTTGGTAGATTAGTAGTGTTGTTGTTGTTTTCTATCCTGTTACAGATGTTCCAACATCTTAACTTTGAGACTTTTAACATAAACCTTACTCCTTCCTTCAGTATAAAGATTCAGGCACTGCAAGCCTGAAGGATGAGGAGGAGTTTACGGATATATTGGAGGAGAGGAGATGCACAACTGATCTTGGCTATGCCCTGAGAACCTTTAACCCTCAACCGTACAAAGGAGCCCCATCCAGCTCCACTTCTGACCTCAAGAAAGCTGTACTGGAGTCCCAGTATCTGCGCTATATTGCCAAAGAGGTCAGTCATTTTATTTATTAAAAAAATATAGTTTTTACTGTTTTGTTGTCAAAATAGTCAGTTTTTCCTCCCCTACATTTTCCCTCTCAGATTGCCTTGGAGACGGGGTCATCCGTGGAGAAGGTGAGACAAGAGGCTCGTGGGATTTTGGAGGAAATGTCTCACAATCTGCAGCTGGGGTTTATCAGGCTGATGGCCTACACTGTCAATAAGGTGTTCAAGAGACTCTTCAGAAGCATCTATGTCAACATGGAAGGACTCAACATGGTCAGGACTCATCAGAAATCAATACACTTTAATCAGTTATTGGCCAGTTTGTTTCAACAGTAGCTCTTTAGAGGTCACACAACCATTCTGATAGATTTGCTTTACTATAGTATTTACTACTATTTACTATACAGAGAACCTTGGAAGTTAAAATTTTCTGTCACTGCAGCTGCAGCAAGCCATCCAGGAGAGTCCTGTGATCCTGATGCCCAATCACAGGAGTTATGTGGACTTCTTGATTGTCTCCTTCATCCTGTTCACCTACGACATCCCAATACCTGTCATAGCTGCAGGAATTCGCAAGTATCTATTTGAATTAAGACAACAAAGTGTTATTTAAATCATACTAATTATACACAACATTATATCCATTTTGATTGCATCGTAGCATCCAAATATTATTATTATTATTGTTTATTTTTTTGTTCCGACTCCTTCTCTTTAAAGCTCTTGCAAGCATGAAGGTTGTTGGAGAGATTCTGCGTCGCTCCGGAGCTTTCTTTATCCGAAGAGCAATCGGCTCTGACAAGCTGTACTGGGCGGTGCTGTCAGAATATGTCCGAACAATTGTCAGGGTAAGACAAGGACTTTTTAAAAGTATTCCTAAGTGCATCTTTGGCAGTCAGCTTCTTTAACAATTAAAAGAAGAAGGCTTCCAACAGCTTAATGTGTTTTTTGTAGACAGGATGTGCTCCTTTGGAGTTTTATGTAGAGGGTTTCAGGAGTCGCACACTGAAGTCTGTGGTGCCAAAGCTTGGTAAGTGTCTAAATGTACACCTTTGTTGTTTTTGTTGCTGTTCCCCAGGATATCAAAGTGTGTGCATCTCATTATTTTGGACTTTTGTTTTTTTTTAGGTTTTGTTGCTTTAATTTTATAGCAGTTAAGCATGATGACCTTTTTCTATGGTGGCCCGGGGAGGTCAAATGCACTGCAAGATAAGAAAACACCAGAAAAAAGAAAAATCCAGCACAAGCAGACAAAATACAACTGAATAAAACAAAGCAGAAATGGTGAAAAAACAAACAAAGAAAAAACAACCCACAACAGAATTTGAATAAAACAATTGAAGTAGGGAAAGAAAAAAGAAATTTCACTAAATGCAACAGAAGAGTTTCTGGAGAGACAATAAGGTGATGGACCAAAACATGAAAACAATTACACTTAGACTCACTTAAAAGATTCATTTAATAATGTAGGTGTTTGCTATTAGCTGTTTACTGTTAGCTTGTCACTTCCGCAGCTGGTCCGTCACATTATTGTCTCCCCAAAAACACTTCCATTGTGTTATGTGAGGTCTTTTTTGTTTTTTAGGGTTTGTTTTGTGAGATTTAGCTGTGTTTTTTCTATTTCTGTTGTGTTTTATTACAGGTTTGACCTTAAAGGGCCATTGTACCCTTTTCATTGTACAGTACTTTACTTTTGCACACCAAGGGATCATGCACTCACAGTTTAGGATATTTTAATTGTGAAAAGTCAAACAAGTTTACAGTATTTTTAGATCATTTTGTGTAATTTGAATATTCTTTTCAACTTATTTTTATTTCCATATGTATTTTTACATATTTACTTATACATGTTTTGAGCATCTTGGTGCCACATCTGCATTTGTCTGCAGGTATGATGGACATGGTGCTGGAGCCATATTTTAAAGGTGAGGTGTTTGACATTACGCTGGTGCCCATTAGTATCAGCTATGACAGAGTAGTGGAGGAGTCATTGCTTGCACTTGAGTTGTTGGGTGTCCCCAAACCCAAAGAAAGCACCACCGTAAGTTTCGTCTCATTGCTGACTTGATAACATTTCCCATGTAATCTTTGGTCCTGAAAGATATGAAACTACAGGCCTCTTGCCCTCGCTCTTTCACTGCAGGGACTGTTTAAAGCTAGCAGAGTTCTGCAGGAAGATTATGGCTGCATGCATGTGAACTTTGGCCGCCCCCTGTCTGTTCGACAGCTGTGTGAGGGAAAGATAAATCGGAGCGAGTACAATCTCATACCAAGGTACAGATTTGCTTTTTTTTTCTGTTTATGCAAGACATGGTAGCCATGTGTGCCAAAGTCACAATTGGCTGTAGCTAAAAATTGTGAGTACTGAGTATACACCAACCAAAGTGAGTATTAAATGATTTTATGATTTACCATTTATGTATTCTGTTAATGTAATCTCCATTAGTGATATATAAGCAGTTCAAATGAAGTGCATAAAACACCTTTTACATTTTTGAAATGTGTTTTTATTTATTTTTTCTTACTCATAGTGAGTGTAAAATGAACCAAATCAACAAAAGCATAACAAGTGTAACAGTGATACAACTTAAATGAATATTTTTGTCGTTGTAAACCTTCAAAGCCTGTATGTAACTTTAGAATCTACCTTGTTTTCTGTTTAGAGATCTTCCACAGAGACCAAGTACGGAGATCCAGGACTGTGTGAACTGGGTGGCTCATTTGATTGTGCGAACCCAGGAGGAGGGCTCATTGATCAGTCCTTGGTCTCTGATGGCTTGCCTGTTGCTCCAGGCTCCAATCACAACTTTAACAGAAGAGGGTTTGCAGTGGCATGGGCTCACGGAAAAAACACTCTGGCTCAGGAAGCTGGTGCTGGACTTCAGGGGCCGTCTGAACTGGCCTGGTGAGTGGGCCAGATGGATTTCAAAGATATCAATTTATTTTAATTATACTGTGTAGAAAGCAGCAGCATCAAGCTTAGGGTTAAGAACAATATAGGCTTTGCTTATAGTGGGCATTTAATGAAGCTTGCTTTCCCTTCAGTGACCAGCAGGTGTCCTTAGCATATTGCATTGCTAGACAACCAGACGCTGTTAATGCAGAGGAGTAACTGAGTAGTTTCCTTGCTGTTGCATAGGCTCCTTTTGACCCGGTCCTGTGTGGATCACAAAGATTAGGTGAATGCAAGTTGGCACAAGTGTCCAGAATCACTTAGGAGATGTTCAGTGGATTAATGCACTTTAAGTAACTTATCCTAAGAGGACTCCACTGAACTGTCTCACTTCACAGGTGTCCTGTGTGTGGACATTCACACATGCAGGCACGTGTGCACACTTCAACACACACACATGCACGCATGACTTTCTGAAGGTCATGTGACCCTCAAACTTTACACCCGTTTTGCAGCACACACCACAGACTCAGACGTGATGTCATCCACCGTGGCTCTTCATCACTCCATCGTCCATCATAAAGCGGGCCGTGTCTGCCTGGTTCAGGATGGAGACCCTGCGAGCCAAGATCCACTCAGCCCAGAGGAGGGTGTGATGAGGACGGCGGCGGCGGTGCTGATGCTGGTTTCCTACAGGAATCAGGCGTTGCATGTCTTTGTGCGTCCAGGAATACTTGCTACTGCCATCCACATCACAAAAAGCACACAGAAGGGTAAATGTTAGGTGCAGTTGCAGATTCTGAGTCTCATGAATAGACACATCTTGTTTAACTTTTTTCTGTTCACAGATGAGCTGTTCAGCTTCTTCTGCTTCCTGCGGGACGTCTTCGCCAATGAATTCATCTTCATCCCTGGCAGGGCATCGCAGGTAACAGCCATGTTTGTCGGGATCACGATTATTCTGTGCATGAACTGGGTAAAAGGCCAAGGTCACTGTAGCCTCTCGTTTATCCAATTCCCAGGAAGAGCTAATGAAAGAAATTTTGTGCTTATAGTGCTTCAGTGTTTTGCTACTATCATATTCATACACACTTGTGTGTGATTAACAATGAGACAGATTATTGTTACTCATATTGCATATGTCTGCCCCTCCATCATTTAGGACTTTGACGAGGCATGTTCACTCCTGCAGAAATGTGGAGCAGTCCACATGAGTGAACAGGAAGTGACCGTGTTGGAAACGGGGCTGGAAGTGTTATCCTTTCTGCAGAAGCTGCTGCAACCCTTCTTAGACTCATATCAGGTCCTTCTAACTTGAGTATCTCTCTCTGTGATTAAGTGTATTTCGTGGAGAGTGACTGTTGTGAAGATTCTTGGTTAGATGTTGTAAAGTTTTTTTTCTTATTATGGACCTTCTATTGTATTCTAAGAAATGTCATTAAACATTAACCACTGTTATCAGATAACAGATTATGACTAACAATCATGGCATAGTTTCTAATGACATAAAGAGACATGCTGTAGTTGCATCTTTGAAACTTGAAAAATTATAAATATTGTCATTAAGACATTTTATGACCATAAAGAGTTCAATTTTGTGGGAGCTTATCTGCATTAGCAAAAGTATATCGAAAACTTTTTGTCTTTTAGTAAGACAAATACAGTTTTGTGTACTTCCTGGTTTACATATATTAAGATTATCTTTAGAGAGGAGATGCAGTTCATATCACTGAGTCTGAAACTAAAGACACGAGTCCTGCTTATGTGATTTAAAATGGATATTCCAAACATCAGTTTATTTCCATCTTGTGTCTAATGTTTATAGACTTATAGATTTATAGATGCACAGTACAATATTTAATGACTTCAAAGAATCTCTTGCAACTTCACAGTAACCATCAAATGGTGGTCAAGATGGTTTACAACTAAACTATTAACCATTTGGAAAACATTAACATCTGCTAACATGAAAATTATTTGTAACATTGTTAACTTACTATTGACTAAATTTTAGGCAAAGCATTTATTACTTTTTGACCATAATTTGACTTTATTTCCACATTAATATACCAACGTTTTAATGATGTTTTGGGGGGTTTTTTCCCCTCATGTCCAGCTGATCTTCAGGTACTTGTGTGAAAACGGAGCTCACGTGTTTATGGAGAAGCAGTTCCTACCTGCTGTGCAAAACCTGGCTACAAAACTCATCCTCTCAGGTAAAACTGAGTGTGTGGAATGACCTCTGAACTCTAGAGTTGTCTGCTACCTGGTAACTTGCAGATAACTCACAGTTTTTTGGGTTTTTTGTTTTGCAGGTGATCTTCACACCTTTGAAGTCCTCTCTTCTGACACACAGAAAAATGTTCTTTCTGCACTGCGGAGACTGGAGGCAGTGACAAAGTTGAGGGCGTGAGTAATGAGATTAAACCTACAGCCCTGTTTGGTTTTAAGCTCATTTTCTTTGGTGGTTTGAGAAGCTGTCCATAATGCTGATGCCAAAGTTACACATGCACTCTTCTCATCTCAGGTCCCAGCAGAACGAATACAAAGTGAACAAAGCAGCTGTCAGAAGAACTGGTGACATACTCTGTAAGATTATTTGTGATATTCCAGTAAAGATAAAGCTGCTGTTTTGTGTCCGTCTTGAGAATTTTGTTCTATTTTTTACCTTGCTGTCTTTAAAATGATCAGATTATTTTACATATACAATTACCGATTAGCTTACAGTTGTTTACTACACCCGCCTGAGGGATCTTTCTTATTTTTGTTTTTGTTCCTCTTCTTTCACTGTAGCTGGGAAAATCCCCCCTGAGAGCCTCCACGCTATACCTGACGCAAGACTTTAGTGTCAAGTAGAGTAAATCCATCTTCAGTATCAGCTCACAGTCCTGCTCCCCCCATCCCCAAACTTGCCTGTCTCTTCATTACTTCTTCTTCCTCATTTTCATCCCTGTGGTCTCTTTAGCAGTTTGACTGTGTAAAGATGCAAATGCAATCTGAGCTCACAGGCAAAATACTTGATCCCGGATGCCAGCCAGACTTAATCTACTGAATGTTGGCTACCTCTGTGTCCTTGCTGACATGCGTTTGAGACCTGAGAAGGCTGAGATGAAGCTAAAAAGCCCTGCAGGATAAATGTTGGTGGCCTATTGCTGATTTAGTTTGACTGTAACCAGAATCAGTAGGTGAATAATAACATACTTTCTATTGCTGATCCTTATTTTTTTGGTAAATATATTGCCATAGATGTATTATTAATGACTGAGATAATGAATAAGAGAGCACTTTAAAATAAACTTGGTTGCCAGTAAGATTTGGTATAAAAGAATGTAGCAATAAAGCTCTAAAGGCCAAAACAAGCAAAGATGTCAGGTTTTGTTTGATTGAGACATTTATTTTCTTTACATTTCCATAAATGTGAAACAGTTGTAACAAAATGCACCATAGTTTTATTCGTCTTTTCCCACACGTGCTTAAATATAATTTATTTGATTCCGTTGGTAACTAATTCCCCTCAACAGTGAGTGAAAACCAGAAGTCAGAGTTCAACCTCCTGCCCTCCCTGCAAACCAATCAACACTCTGCTGTACTTCTAACCCCTCAGCAGTTAGAAGAAGGCCCCTTATGTGCCAATTAGCCACGGGAAAAAGATTATCTGTACACGGGTGGCACGTCAACCTTGATGCGTAAAGCGCTCACGGGGTCTTGACAAAACACCGAGATGTATTCCAGCACTTTGGAATTGAGCCTCTTCTCGCCCTCTTTCGCCCTTAGCCGCTCTTTGTCCCACCTCTCCTTCTCGCCGTTCATCTGTGAGAACAGGTTGATCTGGATGGTGCGCAGCGTGGCCGCCAGGATGTAGAAACCTCCCTGCAGCATATGACAGAAAGCGGCCCCGACGCTCAGCGCTGCGCCCATCATGTTGGGCACCGTCTCGCACACCACGCACATGCCCTCCAGAAAGTGTAGCGTGCCTTTCCTGGCCAGGGGTTCGCTCTGATGGAGGTAGCCTAGAGGAGAGGGGCCCTGCTGGGCATGGTTGACCCAGTACCGCGCGCTGTCGTAGAAGTGCGTGGCGGCTCGGCGCAGCGGGAGCAGGGCCAGGTACAGGTGACAAGCGGCTTTGGTCAGAGCGTGGAAGAGCAGCCGCAGCTCAAGCACGGCGTTGCCTGGAGATAAGAAGGTAACAGGGTCAAGCTGGAGTCTAAATTAACACCGTGGCTAATGTCGAGAACCACAAACAGCGTCTGCCACTGGATTAAAGTCTGCTCACCAGCCGGCTGGGCGGCGGGTATACTGAGCACGCAAAGCGAGCTTTCGGCAAGTAAAAGTACCCTGACAACCACCTGACCTAAAGCACAAACCATTCACTCTCTAAATAAATACTCAAAATTGTTTGTATTGCCCCCTCTCCCCGCCCCGTCATCTCGAAGCAATCAAGTGTGGTTGCCTCATCAAAAGAGTTTAATAAAACATTATTAATTATGTAATATATCTTATTTTTTCATTTAAAACGTATAGAAACGGGAGGTTTTGGTTAGTGACGCGATCTGCACCACCTGCGCCCATTTTAGCTATTTGTGTCATTTTGGGACACAAACTATTCCCTAATCTGTAGAGTCTCATCTGCTCAGTGCATCCACCTTTCGAGGGAATACACTCGAAATATGAGCTACAATAGAATCCACAACCACTTTAACATGTTATGTAGAGTGATTCCTGGTCTCTTGTGCCGTACGTTTATAGGTTAGTGGACAGGTGCCATAAAACCATTAAAAAGCCGTTTTCCCTTACCGTCTATAAAGCAGAAAATCCAGAGTAGGGCAATACTCGCTGCCAACAAAGTCCACCAATCCATGTAGCCTCCCCCCTGTGCTGACCCCAGCAACGAAAAGCGAGAAAGAAATGAAAAAGACGAAGTTATGATCTGGCCAAGCCCTGCCCTGCCTCTTTTACGCAGCTAATACCCAAACATTAAGTCGTCGCTTTCTCCGCAGGAGAACCGTCAAAGCGCACCTCAGGTGTCAACCGGCGCATTAAGTCCTAGAAGCAAGGCTACAACTCTTGAACCTACTGCACCGTGTAGCGGAAGTTTTTATTGGCTGGAAGACCCTCCTCGGGCGTGAAAGGTGTCGCCTAAAGAGACTTTTCAACCTTTGGGACTTTAAACGAGTTTACCCTCTTATTTTTTTTTAAATATAAAGTGTTATAAGTAAAAATCTTATAAGAATATTTTTCTTCTTGAAGTGCATCTATGCTGAATTTTTTTGTAGTTTTCCCCACCTTTGCCCAAACATCTGCTAAATATGATGACCTCCTAACATTAGTTATTCAGCTGATCTCTGCGCACATTAAAGAGGATCCAACAGTCAGAGGGTGCATGACTCGTCTAGACTTGCATAATCTGAGCACAGATGTGGGGAAATCACTTTCCACAAATACAGTTAATGCAGAACGCAGAACCTTCGCCATTTACGTACGACGTCTCTGCGCGTGCTCGCCCCAGGCTCGCTTGCGTGTCGGCGTCATGGCAACGGAAACCCTCTTCAGACGGTGGTTCACCTGGAGGAGGTATCTCCTTACTGGCTCCGTTAGAAAAGTAAGTCTGAGCCCAGGGTAAAAGTTAGCAGTCTGCACACTTTTCCAAAATGATGTGTGTTGCACGTGACCTAAAAGCACGGAGAGTTTTGGTAAATTGGCCACACGAACTTCAGTCCTCAAATCAGCACAGGTAAGAAGCAACCACATTGTAATGGAGACGTGGGCTTTTAATGAAATTAAAGCAACTTAATTAGCAGGTATGGAGTAAGTGATGAGTAAATTCAGTCAGTGTTGTTCTTTGACACTGTCTATCGTTTATCACTACCAGCATGTCGCTGACTCCAGGCTGCTTGTTTTGTCGTGATGTAGAGATGAGCCACATGAAGAAGAAGGGTCCCAGTGGTCTGATCACCGTGCACTCACCTTTTCCTGTCAGCCTGTTAAAATCAGAGGTAATAATAAATAAGAGAGCATCCTCATAAAAGTGGGAGTGTAGTAAAAAGAAAGCTCGGAAGTGGATTGTATATTACACAAAAGGAGCTACTGGGTGGCTCAATACCACCCCGCTTCCCATTATGTTAAATATACTGCTGTTAATGAAACTTTTAATTAAAGAGCATCGGCAGTGTAAGTGGTTTTGCTCGGCAGCACTGCAGTGGTGTTATGTTCTGTTTAAAATTTGGCTTTTGATGAGCACACTTTTTTCTTGTGAACATGGACACTCTGTGCAGTTTGCACTTCACAGCAGAGTGAGACTGTGACCTTTCACCACCTAATAATTTATCTCCAGTCTTTCTTCTTCTTCTGTATTTGTTCTCCTGCTCTCAGTATACGGTATGTGCACGCAGTGCTACGGAGGGCCTCAAGTGCCAAAGTGAATTAAATAAATAATTAAATAAATAAATAAAAATATTGAATTTTTAATTACACGTAATTAATTAATTAAAATGGGAAATAATTAGTTAAATATATGCATGACTTAAATGTCAATTCATTTTGTTTAAAACATTTAATAAATGAGTTATTTCCAATTTTAATTAATGAAAAATTTAATGAATGTGTAATTCATGTTTAATTAACCAAATCAGTTAATTCAAAGATGATAGTTTTTTTTTCTTCTTTTTATTATATTAAAATATCTCGGGGGTTAAATGTGTGGTTGATGTTTCACTGGCCCGGCCCACTTAAGATTAAAGTGCCCTGTATGTGGCTCACAATGTAAAATGAGTTTGACATGCCTGGCTTTCCTAACTGCACCTCTTCTTTTTCCTTTTGCGTATCATATCTGAACATACAATCTCAGAGTCTATTTTTAAAATGAATGAAAAGGTTTTAGTTTACTGACAGATACGGTAGCCACTGTTATCCGCACTTAAATAAGGACTAAAGGAGGCGCGCCGGATCAGGTTAAATGCAAAACAAAGAGTCTACCCTATCTACTGCAACAATAAAACCTAACAATAAGCACACGTACCTGTGCACTGATGCCAAAACCGCTGTCATAAAATGACCAGTGTCATTATCTTTTACACCAGAGTGTAAAAATGCACATATAACGTGTTACGTGTTAATGTAACTGCGAGAAGCTGCTCGTGTTTCCGTGTAGTGATGGGTGTGGTGGACTCTACATTCGTGTACACGGACATGATCTTCTCTCTATGTGAACTTTGGCTGGATTTCAAGAGTTCGGTCTACACAGGACTCTGCAGTCTGTAAATATATTCAAAGTACTGAATGCTGTGAAAACAAGAGATGTACATTACTGTGTAAAATTCTTGAGATACCCCTCTTTTTTAAATTATTTGCTTAGGAAATGGAAATCTTTGGATGTTTGCTGTTTTATATTCTGTTCTTTGCCAAGATGATCCCAGAATGCTTCAGTAATGTTGCAGTCTGAACTCTGGGCTTTTACTGCAATGGCAGTGTGTTTGGGATCATTGTCATACTGAAAAAATGAAGCTGACACCATTCAGACGCATTCTGGATGATATCAAATGGTGGATCAATATCTGATGGTGCTGTGTTTTATAAATTCATCAAATTTCACAAGATCTCCAACTGTAGAGACTCACTGTTGTAGCTTCCTGACCGCTTCTGTAAATATTGATGACAATTTTAACCAAAGCTCCAAGCTCCATCTGACGTGTTGCGACTGATTTTCAGACCAGTTCTTGTGTAATTTAGCATACCTTCCAGTGAGACCATTTCTGATGAGGCTTCAATTAACAGTAGACTGGTCGACTGAAAGGCCAGATGCATCTCTCAGGTCTTTGCCTTTTCTTTTCCTTCGTTGCTTTTTTTAAAGTCCTGTTCCTTAAGAACGTGACTTTCATGTACTTTCGTGTTTTTCTAGGCCTGCCACTTTTTCTTTTGTCTTCCCCTTGTCCACTATCCTCAAAAATATTAAGGACACACGGCGCACTATGCCAGGATGTCTTCACAAAATAGCTCTTTGAGAATCAATTACCTGGTGCAATTATACTATTCGATCTATTTTATGTCTGTCGAACTGTGTTGTCTTTTGAATTTTCCATAGATTCAACTAAAGAAATGTGAAAGAAATTATGTGTTTTTGTAACACGCTGCTAGTAACAAAGTGCCTAAAGATACAGCTTAAAATTTGTTCTTAGCCATGATGTCCAGTATGTGTATATACAACATAGTTTCAGCCCTTGCATTAGGTGGCTTTTTTATGTCAAAATGTAATAGGTCAGTGTAAGTACCTTAAAAAAAACAACAACAACCCATCACTCTGAAAATGGTAAGATACAAGGATAAAAAAATGAGTTGTGGCTCAAGAGCTTTGCACATCACTGTAGTTGGAACCATTCATTTATTATTCATACTGTAATTTCAAGCAAACTTTATGCACTGCACACAGTAACTACAGCGTACAATATACATCTGGTGTTTCAGGAGTGCGTTACAGATGTGAAGCACACCACGGAGAGCAAGAAGAGCAGAAGGAGCAGCTCACAGCAGCGTGAAAGGACGAGGAGCACCTGCAGGTCTGTAACGCCAGAGAAAAGGAATGAGGTGTCTTATGTGCCAGAGTGGGCCACCAAACGGGACTGGCTCTCTTACACCTCCCTCAGACAACTGCAGGTACTGCACTCAGTCGACTCACATCTTCACAGAAAAGATGGAAAGGATGAATTCCTGAATCTCTTTCTTGTCATTTAGGCAAAGATGAAGGCTGAGAAGCAGCAAGTGAAGGAAATACTCCAGCCATTACAGGAGACAGAAAATGGGTTTATCAAGGTAGGGTACTAGTTTTTATTGTACTGTAGTCCATCTAATACAATGACACAGCTTTTTTTCCCCTCACATTTTATTCTTCATTATTAAAAATACCTCCAATATTGATTGAAATGCGTTTTCATTCAGGAGTTGGAGTTTTACCTCAGTCAGCGTGATGTTACAGAGCTCAGGAGGAGAGAGCTGCTCCACAAACACTGGACTGAACATGTCTGGTTTCCCATCCAGCAGAGAGTGAAAGCGCATGTGTCCAGCTGCCCAGAGGCCAAGAGGCGCCACAACCTCTACAATCACTACCTCCATGTCTGTGACTCCAAGGTGGTGCTGAAGCTTAAATTAGTTTTGAAGTTAGGTCAATGACTCCTCATGTTAGTGCTAGAGTTTTTGTGTTGTTGTGGACGGCGATGTTTAGGTTTTGTGCCTATTACTGCAAAAACAGATGAGATGAATGTTTAACTTATTTCACTGCCACGTAATCTCTGATCCACAGGGGAATGTCTTTCTAGAGACCTACGATCCACAGGAGTACGATCCTTTACTTCTCAATATCAAAATGCAACAGGTGAACAACCAGGTGACTTCTGTGACTTGAATATTTCCCTTCAGTATGTTTCATAACAACATTAGAGTGTCTCACGTGTGTGTTACTGCTAATGCATTGATTCCTTAAAGGGGTCATTGGGCCTTCGTTTAAATGAAAGACCAACAGGAAAGAGATTCTACTCATCTTTGGGACCAGGTATCTATATATTTTCCCCTTTTTTGTGTTTTTTTCTAGCCAATCGGAAATTTAAGACAAACTATTATACAAATGCTTAGTCTTCAGTATTGGCTTAGTTTATATATATATATATATATATATATATATATGGTAATTATTATGCTTTTGTTGTCTGTCTTATACTGTTACCATGATGGATGCTCACAATAAACATGGCCAAAGTTTTTACCTGACACTTAATTAGGTACACCGTGCTAATTCTAGGTTGGACCTGCTTTTTCCTTCAGAGCTGCCTTAATTCTTCGTGGCACAGATTCAACATTTCTCTGAGATTTTGTTTCATACTGACATGATGGCATGACACAGTTGCTGCAGATTTCTCAGCTACGCATCCACTAGATCTCAATGGTTCTGTATTGGACTGAGATCTGGTAACTGTGGAGGCCGTTTGAGTACAGTGAACTCATTGTCGTGTTCAAGAAGTCTGTTTGAGATGATTTGAGGTTTGTGATATGGAACGTTATCCTGCTGGAGGCTGCCATCAGAGGATGCACAAGGTGCACTGTGGTCATAAAGGAGTAGACATGGTTAACAACAATACTCAGAGAGGCTGTGGTGTTGAAACAGTTTTCAGTTTCAGAGGCCGAAGTATGACATTACATCATAGCGTTACACCAGTGGTTCCCAAAGTTTTTTCGCTAAGCCCCCCTTTCTTTTACAAGAAAATCTTCGCGTATAAAGAGCTAACATCTCCAAAATGTCAGGAATAGTTAGTCATTACAAGAAGTGTTTGTGAACTAAAAAAAATCAAGAATATGGAATACTGTTTGTCTGTGATTTGGACAGCCCAGCGTGTGCTCCCGACGCAGGTTAAACAAATTCTGTCGTGGAGACCTATCTTGGCACTTGTGCAGGTGAAGTCAAGAAGGCAAGATATGCTTCATCACATATCTAGTATTTGGCTTGGTAGGAAGTTGGTTTGGAAACATATTTGGCGAGGCTTCATCTTCTGCTTTGCGTTCATGTGGGGTCCCCTCTGCAATGGCCCTGGCCCCCCACTTTGGGAACCTCTGCATTACACCATAAGCACGGCTCATATAAGGATAGATGAATCAATGCATTCATGTTATTTACGCAAAAGTCTGATCCTATCCAAATGTCACAGCAGAAATCGAGACTAATCAGATCAGGCAGCGTTTCTTCAATTGTCTGTTGTCCAATTCTGATCAGCTGGTGTAATTGTAGCCTCGGTTTCCTGTTCTTTGCTGACATGGCACCCAGTGTGGTTTGCTGCTGTAGACCCATCTGCTTCAAGGTTTAAGGTGATATCTGTTCAGAGATGCTCTCAAGTGTTTGAGTTACAGTTGCCTTCCTATCCTATCAGCTCAAATCAGTCTGGCCATTCTCCTCTGACCTCTGACATCAACGAGGCAATTTTACCCTGAGAACAGCTGCTCACTGGATACTTTCTTTTTTTCGGACCATTCTCTGTAAACTAGAGATGGATTTGTGCAGAAATCCCAGTAGATCAGCAGTTTCTGAAATATTCACAATGCCCATCTGGCAGCAAACAACTGTGCAAAGTCACTGTGGCGTGGTGTGGTTTGTGGCTCAGCTACAGGGGAGCGGTGGAGCAGTGGGTTCAGGACATGGTGTCAGGGGAAGGCTGACCAGCACAGCTGATTTCCGTTGTATAATCATGCCTTCCCTATTTGAGTAGGATGCCGGGACCTGACCAGGGAGCTGGGTGTACTTGCACTGGAGACAAGCAGCTGTAAAGCTCCAAAAACGGAGTCACTGGAAACTTTGCAAATAAACATTCAACTGCTTGCAAAGCTACGCGCTGTGGGTCCTTTACATCACAGTCACTTAAATCACCTCACTTTTCCATTCTGACGTTCAGTTTAAACTTCAGCACCATCTTCATCATGTCTACATATCTAAATGCATTGGCTTGTTAGCATGTGATTGGCTAGATATTAGCTTTAGTAAGCAGCTGAAGAGGTGTACCTAATGAAGCCTAGGGTGAGTTTATAAATCAGCACAATAATGACAGAGTTGTTTTACTTAGTAAATATATTTTTTTTTTGAACTGTGAATTGTGTAAAGCAACTCTAGAATCCAAGAGTATAAAATGGAAATATGGAACTGAAAATGAGCACAACAGGTACCCTTAATTTTTTGCTGGATTAATTTATAATAGGTACTTCTGAAAAGTACTTATTAGCATTGAGCATTTTCATTAACTGCTCAGTGGTCTAGGAGTTTATCTCAATCTTTTGCTTTTTCAGTGTAAAATACTTTCAGGTCAAAACTTCTTCAAATGAGAGATTTTTTTTTTTTTTCCTTTTCCTATCTTAGGGCAAAAACTCCACTGGACAAAAGCTGAACGGCGAACTAAAAGTCATCGACCTCTGAGTGAGTCTGTGAAGTCTCAGGCCAACAAACGTCTACATGCCTCATCTAAATATCCAGCCTGTGGGTCCATTAAAAGGCCAGTGGTCGTCGAGACTGATAGAAGCAAGTGTAGCAGGTACTTATATACTGTATTTGTACACTATAGCACCATACTGCTCACTGACAAATCCCACTAACAGTTTAAGTTTGAAATGTTTTTCATCCAGGCCTAACACTATACCACTGCACATCAGTGCAACAGCCACATCAGATGGAAGGTGCCACCAGACCAGCTGCTGGTTCTCCAGATGTGGATGTCTGCAGGAAACATCAAGTTAACAGTGACTTTGGCCACTGTGTGCATCCAAATAAAAAGAAACAAACATACATAAAAAACCTACTTCACAATTTTCCTGGACATCGTACTCGAAAGACAAACGCAGAAAAATGTTTTACTGTACATACATTTTATTCATGCCGGTGCTGTTTTCGGGATTTAATGGCGTACTTGCCATGAAACCTCAAGCTTACACCATAAGGCTAACCATTGACATTACATTATACAGCAGTGTGCAGCAGTTGTAATATAAAGATACGTGAGACAGTGTGCGACTGTCCACACGTGTGTGTAACTGGCTGATATGTTGTTATATTCTTTAATTAGCAGTGCGCCGGAAAAAAAAAAAAGAATTTACAAATCGAAAGTGAAATGTAAAAATCCGGTGAAACGTTGAGTCTCGTTTGTTACTTTCCATTTCTGGCTGGCGATTATGAAAATATTGGCAATCATCTCCGTGTTTTGGATCGTTTGAGGTCGCTGAAAAGCTCAGGGTCAGTGGAACAAGCAGGGACAGTAAAATCCCCATTATTGCGTAATGTGCAAGAGCATAAAAAAGGCACTTTAATGGTCCTTCATTACTATTATTAAGTGGTGTGTGTGTCTAATGGAGTATTCAGATGTATTTTCCTCATTTGGTTGGCTCGTAAAGCTGTAGGTCTAGTTTGACGTGAACTTCTCCAGTAGGGACTTCGTGCAGCAGAAGGCGACGGGTTGCTGCTCCTTTGCTCTCCATCTCTTTCTTTATCGTTGCCACGGGAACCTCAACGCGGCCGAGAAAATCTAAAGAGGAAGGAGGAGACTTTTATTTAGTAAGATGATTAAAATGAGAAAAATAAACGCATCTCATCGGACAAAAAAGAAAAAGAAAAAAAAAAGAAGTTAAGACCGCTGATTTACTTTAATAGAGGAAAACCAAGACTTTAAGTGTTCCTTTAATTCTGTATAGGCAGGAAAAATTAGACAAAAAGCCTAATAATCAACTGTTTTATGCATGAGTGCATGTGCGTGTCCTTTATCCACTGACCATCTGGTGAGAACTGATCTTTCTCGGACACGGTGACGCAGAGGACATCCTGGTAGAGGTCTTTGATGAAAAACTGGCAGTTAAAATTCCACTTTGGGCTCAGAGTGTCGCTGATTGGTCGAGATGTGTAGCACTGAGCTCCCATTGTCAGCTCACAGTAAGGATTACTCTTACCTAAAGAGAAAAGGAGTTAACGGGACTTAATTACAAAGCATGCATTAGCACTGTCATGTTGCCACGGGGCCTCACCGTTGGGCTTACAGGCCTTGAGCTCCTGGGCTTCAATGACTGTCACCAGCAGCCGGCCGATTCCGCTGGACTTTAGAGAGCGTGCTAAAATAAGCAGAAGACAGTAAGATATATGACAAAAACGCAGCATCCATTCATAATTAGGATAATGTTTGAACAATACACACATGCATACTTCAAGGTTCAAATAAGAACACTTTGTTAACCCTGGCAGGGGGCTTGACTTATTGTAGATTTTTAATATGCAGACTGAAAAATGTCAACTCTGGAATAAAAGGAAGTAAAAATAAAGCACTCCATTCAAGCTCCAGTGCATGCAAATGACTACTCCAAAATTAAACGATACGATGCACGGTATAAATATGACACTGTAGGTGAAAACAGTCTAGTGGTCATAGGGACGAGTCGTAGAGTCTGATTTCCTGAAAACTTGTGAAGGTGCCGCACAGAGACCACCAAACAATCATTTTCAGATCAAGCAGATTCCAGGTCAGATGACACTAAGAAACTGCTTGTCATTATATCATTCAGCTCAAGCCGGCACTACAAGGAAAGTTAACAAGGGAGCAGCGGAGGAGATGATAGGAATACCAGCTTGCTCTGCAAAGGGATAAAGTCAATACACTCAATATTAGCTGACATATTTATGTAGCTGTGTTTACCTTGGTAAGCCTTCTCTCTCTTTTTCTTCTCTGTCTCTATGAAATGTTCAGATGCCGCTTTGATTTTCTGGACCCACGCTGCCCTAATGGAAGCAGTAAAAATGTGTGAGTGCTTCACGCAGAAACACGGACGTGTGGTTACACAGAACGTGAGATTTTTGCACACGTGCCTCTCGTTCAGGGTCTCGGTTTTGAGAGTGTAGACGCGATCGATGTGCGAGACGTGGAACAGCGGCTCGTCGCTGGACGGGTCGGGTGGCATTTTCACCAATACCTCGTTCAGGAAGAGAGGCTGGTGGAGATGAAATGCATATCGGCAAATGCCGAGAGAACGTAAACGATGAGAAAGAATAGTTCATCTGTGCATTTATATATATATATTTTTATATATATTATACCTTAGATTAGCTTACTGTTTTGTACATCTTGAGCTGTATGCTTGTTTTGGGGCTGAATAACTTGTCAGATCCTGAGGAGGAGAAGGGTTTGGCACTGTGTGTGAGGAGGAGGAAATCACTGAAGAGGAAAGCCCACAGCTCTCTGCTGCTTTTGGTCTTGTACAGCCGACCGCTGTGGAGCAACTTGCGAGGCCCGAGGCAATTAGTCAGCGAGTTGAAGACCAAGTGCTGGGGGGGAAAAAGTGCAGAGAAAACAAGGCATGGCTGAGGAAAGTTGTTCGAAAATAAGCAAACTGTCAAGCGTTGTAGTTAAGAATGGAATTGTTGCTGTCCCTGCATAACAGCTCAAGACTTGTCAGACATGAAATGCTTTGCAGAGGCCATATTTAATATAGCAGCAGGGACTCGAGAGTCGAGATACTCGTTTCTGAGTGTCCTTACCTCTATGGGCCCCTCACACTGCATGTGGCTCTGTATCCATTCGAGCCTGTCTGAGTTCTCCTTCTCCCGAACCCCCTCATTGACCTGAGAGCACAGCTCCTCGGCTCGCTCCAGAGCTTCTCGGAGAGGGCCTCGGTCTGCGTGGCCATCTGGGGTGTGCTCCAAGATCTTACCAAGAAGCACAGCACAGGCAACAAATTAAGAGACATGGAGATGAATATTAAACAAGTGGTAGGCGGGATTCATGGAGTTACATATAAACAGCATTTCTCTGCATACATTTTTGATGAGTAGAGGGTAACGTGTAATCCTCTGCATGGGCTTGAGGAGGAAGCTGGACAGCGGCATTCCTTTACAGCGGTAGTTAGTTGCAATCTTCTGCTCAAGAGGAGGCAGAGATATTTTATTGCATCTGACAAAAGCAAACGTTTTATTTATTTTTCCTTTCACAATATCCATTATCCAAGGCTCGTACTTTGAGGAAGTCTTTAAAGTCAGGCTGGTTGTGGGTCTTGCTCTGCAGCAGCGCTGCGGCGTTGAGCTGGCAGGAGCAGAAGCGAATGTACGGCTGCATGTGCGCGAGCTCCGACGCCAGCAGGTCTCCTATTAGCTGAACGGGCATGTTCTCTCCTCCTGTCTTTTTACGGACACGCAGGGCTCTGGAGGGAGGTCACAGATGATCAGGATGTGAAACACCATTTCATAACCTCACAAAACATAAATAGATGGAGTATCTGATGAGTTCTGCAAGCCTTCAGAGTCTATGGACTTGCAGAAATGAAATAAGTGTCAGTTTTTCTGTGCATTTGCTTTTGATCGTTTTCACAGAAAGAGTTCATAAATGTTTATTCTAGCAGAGCAGTAGGGTTTAATAGTTTAGATGTCAGTATGGTTCATAACAATGTCACACGTGGGACCTACTTGAGCAATTTGGAGTTGCACATAATCAGTTCCCTCCAGTTAACAAAGATAACTGCCATCTCAGCTTCAGTCAGACGGCCTGACTCGGACATGGGCTTGTAGAAGACCTAAGAGGCAGAAACAAATGCAAACAGGTGAGGACGGGAAAAAAATGACAGAAAAGTGGTAATAATGTTCAAATATGCCGATGTTTCCGTCGGTACCTCTAGCACTAGCTCAAGATCCTCGACATAGGTCTCCTCGGTCTGGATGAGCTCGTGAATGTAACCCTGCCTTTTCCTCTCCTGAGGGGTCATTGTGTCGAGCGTCATCAGGTCAGCACACCCTACAGGAGCACATCCATGCGCATGCAAACACACGTGCAGACATGCATGCACGGACATGCACCGGCATGTGCATGGCAAACACAAGCACAAACACTTTCCTCTCAATCACTGATGTGGTGTGTGAGAAAATACAGCGAGCGTTCAAAAACATGTTAAAATCTCCCTTTATTATCACTTCGATGACGTCTAATTTACATTTAATGCACAGAGTGAGGCACATTGTAGTCGCAGTACATGAACATAAGCGATGCCAACGCTAACAACACTGCTACCAAGAACACTAAGGTAAAGAAAAATAAAGCACCTTTCATGGTGGAGTGCTCACTCCTAGTGATTGCATAGGTGTAAATGGATAAAGTAGCTAATGCTTGAGTGACAGAGCAGTGGAAGACTCAGCTGGTAGTTCAAGTCTTTGAGGTTCAATCTTGGCAAAAGGTGGATGTACAGTTGTGGTCAGGAGTTTACATACACGCATCACGAGCATGAATGTCATGGTAATTTGGGGCTTTTAATAATTAATTCCACAGTGGAAGAATTATACAACATACATGTTTAATAACTTTAAAAAACAAGAACTGATTCTAAATGCTTGACTTGATTTTGGAGCTTCTATAATCCACACAATGTCAAAAATATATGCACAGACTCAAACAAGGTTCTACAATAGCTTTTAACTCGACAAGACTGAGGCCTATTAACCTCTCATGATAGTTTCTACTACAACTGGTAGTTTCTCTTTGCCAACATAAAAAGGTTTGACAACTCTCATTCGATTGACGGATACTCAGAACAATGGGAAAGTTCAAGGAACTCAGAGAAGATATAAGAAGCAGAATTATAGAATTACACGAGTTGGGAAGATTTCTTGGAGTCATTACTAAACAACTGCCACTACTTTGGCAAAACCCACGATGTCACCCTCAGGCTGCGTCTACACTAGCTCGGATAAATTTGAGAACGGCGTATACGTCTGAAAACGCTCCACGTCCACACTATCGTTTTCATGCGTTTTCACAGAGTTGTTCAGCCACATCGAAACGGCCGAAAACGCTTACGTCCCAGTACTGCGCATGCGTGAAACGCAAGACGATTCGACCTGCCTTATTTCTGTCTGTCGTTTATTTACTTTCCGGCTCTTTGAAACGTCACGGCAAAATGTCGAGGAAAAGCACCGAGTTTTTTTTTTAAACGGACTAACAATGAGGTGGAGTTGTTGCTGCGAGTAACACAAAAGTACAAAGTTGCAAAAGCGATTGAGAGTCAAAGAATTTGAAGAAAAGCTACCTGAAGCATGTACAAACTGAATTAATCTTTAATAGGGCTGTCAGAATTGAGAGCACACAAAACAACTGCTGTGTGATGCCCTCCGCTCACACACTCACATGACTGCATCACATGACTAAAATGTGTCATCGTTTTCGAAAAGGCTCTGGGTTTGTTATCCACACTGCGACGCGAAAACTGCGTCTTCAAATGTATCCGCTTTGGAGAGCGCTCTTAAAACTCTGCGTTTTCCTTGACCGAAAATGCCGTCTCAGTGTGGACGGAAGGCCAAAACAGAGAGAAAAAGATACGTTTTCAAACAAAAATGTATTAGTGTGGACATGGCCTCAGATGAAAGGAAAATTAATTAGAATCTTCAAAAACAAGCCAAAAACCACCAAGGCTCAAACCTGACATGAACTAGAAAATATTGGAACACAGTGTCCATAGTGTGTTTTATATCACCATGGACAGAGACAGGGTGCCTACTCAGAAAGAAGCCCCTTGTCCAAAACCAACATCTTTAAGCTTGACTGAAATTTGCAGCTGCCCACATGGACAAGCCAAATTTCATCTGGAGAAAAGTCAGGCAAGACAAAGATTGAGCTATTTGACTACAATGGCAAAAGGTATGTTTGGAGGAATAAAGATGAGGCTTTCAAACCTAAAAACACTGTACCAATTATTCAGCATGGCGGTGGTAGCATCACGCTCTGGGGCTGTTTCGCTTGTACTGGTACACTGGACAAAGTGAATGCAATGGTGAAGAAGGACTAATCTCCAAATTCTTCAGCTTCAACTCAAATCAGCAGCTAGATGGTTGGACACTTTAGTCTACAGGACAATGATCTCAAACACACATCAAATCTGATTTTGGAATGAATAATGGCCTTCCCAAAGCCCTGATGTCAACCCAATTGAAAATTTGTGGACTACGCTTGAAAGCCGGGTCTGTGCCAGGAAACCAACCAGTTCAAACGAACTACCAATCCTGCCAAGAAGAGTGCTCAAATATCCAGCCAGAATTTCACCAGAAGCTTGGTGATGGCTACCAGTGTGGTCAAAGTCCAACTTGCAAAGCGACGTGGATTAGAGAAAATCTAAAATAATTTCAAACCATTTCTTTTTAAGACATTAAAGATGTATGCTGTGCAACCTCAAAATTACGGCACCATTCTAGCCCATGATGAGTGCATTTAAACTTTTGATGATAACCCTATATATCAGCAGTGTGGTAGATGTTTCTCTCAGACTATTCTTGATATGCTAATGTTTGCATGTTTTTTTATTTTCTTTTTTTAAATATGTATTTGCTGGTGATATCACAGTTCAGTACAGGGTGGGTGTCATTTTAAGTACTTGGAAGCGTCAATAAATGGCAGAGTGCATAAGCATCGAATAATAAAATCACAATCAATTTCATCTCAGTTGCAGTTCAAGCGATGCGTTAGCAAGCAGCAATCAAGGTTACCGGTGATTTAAGCAACAGCGAGTCTTCACATTGATCCATTTTTAGCAAGGTTTCAATGTTGTTAGTGCAAGAATGAGTGACCCTGTTAGAATACTCTGCATCATACTAACTTATAGCTTTAATTTAGAAAACTAAACTGATGCTTCTTACATATTATTTTCCATACTTTTGTAATCAAACTCTTATTTTCCTTTTATCTGTAGCAAAACTACGCTTTCCACACTTTTGTATCACGGGGGACAAAAGCTTTGAAAGCTCATGTCTAGCTGCCTCTGCCTCGCTCCCTTGGTTAATTAGTTAAAGAAACAGAAATGAAAACAAGGGAGAGAAGAGAGCGAGGGGGGGAGAGGAGGAAGGGGTATACGGTGAAATAAATTTACATTTAAAGCTGAGAAGGTAGGACGCCAAAAACAAAAACCAAAGAAAAAAAACAGGGTTTGTAACAGAGAAGCACAGAACACCAGAGTCCTAAACGGGTGAGGTGGAAAGTGCGGAGGTGGGCCGTTCTTGCTGGCGGCTGGGCTTCCTGTTGCGACAGGGCAATTCGGGATCGCTCAGACAGAAGGGGTGAGAAAGAGGAAGAGGAGGAAAAGGAGGAAGAAGAGACAGGAAAGCCAGCGTTACTGTCCTACAGAAGAAAAGGAGGGGAAAAAACAGATGAAGTGGAGGAATGGAAGGGAGGGAAGTGAGATGATGAAGAGATGGAGAGACAGCAGACGTTAATATAGCTTTAATATTAATGCTGGACACTCACATGCAGGCGCATTAATAATGCATTTCTGGAAATGTAAATGTTATTATTCATCGTATCAGCTGCAGACGGCGATTTCTCGCGCTCTTGTTTCGGCAGCTTGTTTCGCCGGCCTTACGTGTGGCGGGCGTGCGAGTGACAACGCCTTCGCTGGAATTAGAATATCAGAGCGTTTTGTGTCTGTGGCTTCGACAAGTTCATCCTAATTAAAGAGCTCGTGTGTTCACGCTTGTTAACAGCTGCTGCTGTGAGGAGAACACGCAAGCTGTGCATACTAATTCAGGCGCACACCTCTCATTAAGAAATCGGCCTTTTTAAAATTTCTCAGCAGCTACGTATGAATGAGCAGCGAGCGGGATACGCGTGAGGAAAATGACCGCCTTCCCGTGTGTTGCATTCAGAGAGGGAAAGCGAAGCTGCCGTTTCCAGAAATGTGACCAAAATGATGAAAAATGTGTCAGTTTGAAATCAGATCAGCTTTCGCTCTTTATTATTTTGTTGCCCGGGGTGATTTGTCAGCGGCATCTGTTTTAAAAGAACAGTTTGACATTCGTGGGATATACGCTTTGTTCACTTTGTGGTTGCAAGTTAAATTAGAAGATCAATACCACTCTCATATTAGTCTGCTTAATATAAAAACTGCAGCCAGAGCGTGGCTGGATTAAATTAACTAACAATACGATGAGAGGTATCCATCACGCTTCATGCCCAAAATGTCAAACTTTCCTTTTGATGATTTGAAATTGTTGATGTTGTCCGGGATACTTAAAAGGCCCAATCATTTTGCCTTGTGGAGAAGAAATTTAACATTTTCTATTAATCAATTTCAGAAGCTTTTTATGGGAATGAGCCTTTTAAGTGTAATGGTTATATGTTCACCAATTTCCTCAATGATTGATTGAACCAACTACTCGAGGCTTACCATCAGTGGTTCCATGGTCTGACATGGATAAGGAATCTACTGTACCTGGAGTGAGCCAAGCCAACCAACATTTTTGTTTGTTTCTACAGCTGATAAACACAACTTATCAGTTTCCATGTGTGCTAACTGTCTTATTATTTTTTATTTAGAAAAAAAAAACCAGTCCATCAGTAAGAGGATTAAAGTTTTACTTACATTGCTGGCTGGGGTCTGATTCTGTTGTCATCTTGACATAATTGGTGGGCAGCAACCCTGTTACCCCGTTGGCTTCTCCTTTCCACCAGTCGGGGTTGGTCTTGTCGAGGATGTTGATCAGCTGACCCTTGGAGAAACTCAGCTCGTCCTGATTGGCAGCCGTGTAGTCATACATTGCAATAACTTGGCATACTGAGGGAACAGAGTTGACATATGAAGCTTAATCTGTTGCTGTAGATTTGTAGAATGACCCAATGAGGGCCAATGTATAAAAACAGAACTAAGAAAGCCTTAAAGAGACCAAGATGACATTAAAAGTAGGTGAAAATAGTGAAATGGTTTCCCTTGGGCACCAAACATTTAAAAATACTGGCAGCCTCCAGTCTTAAGCCTCAGCCTCATAGTAGATGCACCTCTGTGGTATCAATTTGAAAATCCTCTGTGGTCTTTTAGAAAATTTGACCTCTTATCTTGACCTTGAGGTCACTGAGATTTCTAGTAGATGCATCTATGATCTGAATTTTAAAATCCTACGTTACCTTGTTCTCGAGTTCTTGCATTCACAAACTTGAGTATTCACGCTGCCCACCCGGCCGGGCGACAACAACACCCCATCAGCCTTTTACGGCTGAGAGGTTCAACAACCTTTATTTTGGCTCATTCTACCATTTTATTTCTGCATATTTATTTATTTAGCCACAGACATTCATGCACGGACATGCACCAGCATCTGCATGACAAACACAAGCACAAACACTTTCCTCTCAATTACTATTTATTTAGCATATTTAGCCACAGGCCAGTCCCAACAGTCACCTCAAGAGGAGTTCGTGCTGGATTTTGGTCATTTTTAAGGCAGAGCCCTAGAATGCTATATGGCACTGCCAGGAACACTAGCTGCGTAGCCTGTTTGAGCTAAAGCTTGCAAGCTGTCATTGGCAGGCATCTGTCTGGAGGACTAAAATTGTCTGTGACTCATTTCTCCTAAATGCTATTGATATAATTAATGGCAAATACTGCCTAGTCTATTTGCACTACCTGGGCACATCTCATGTAAACATATTTGCACTTGTGTGTAATTCCACGTCACTGCATTCATTTTTGAGTTGCTGTTGGGGATTCATTGTGTGGACTCCTAAAACTAAAAACATCGCCATCTGCTTCTGCTGCTTCTATGATCAGTGCTAAATGCTGAATGTTTGCAGGCTGAGAGAGGAACCATGGTAAAGTCTGTGTCTGCTAAATATCAGCATGACAGAATAAGCAGTATGGAACGCCAGGACTGCCATAATGAATTAATTAAATACACCATTAAATAATTAATTAAATGTGGCAATAATTAATTAAAATTGGAATTAATTAATTAAATAAATAGTTATGACACATGTAATTAATTAATTATTGACACATTTAATTAATTATTTATGTATTTCACATTTTAATTAATTATTGACACATTTCATTAATTATTGACACATTTAATTAATTATTTAATGATATATTTATTTATTTCATTTTGGCAGTCCTGGCGCCTGGCTCTCATCATGAAATAATTTTATCTGTCAGCCTCACCCATCAAACTCAGGGGGCGGGGTTAACGCTGATCGAGTCAAAACCATTGCTTTGGCCTGGTGGCCATTGTTTCTAGCACACAACAACCGGCATGTGGAAGCTAACAGAACTGAGCTTTGAAAAACCCTGTTTGTGTGTTACCAAATACCGTTTTAATATTTTTTTAGCCGAGAATGTAGTGGTTTAAT
Organism: Maylandia zebra; assembly: GCF_041146795.1. NCBI lineage: Eukaryota > Metazoa > Chordata > Actinopteri > Cichliformes > Cichlidae > Maylandia > Maylandia zebra. Next base: position 7,700,001 of record NC_135181.1, read on the forward strand.
CTTCATGTGTCTGGTCGGTTTGTCAAGATACAGCCTCTTTGCAAAAGTGTTTCGATGATTTCGGAGATGTCTGCCCAGTCTCACGGCAAAGCGTGGGATAGACCCGCTCGCCTCGCAAGCAATCCCACCGACAAAGCGCAGGCCCCGGTACACAGCTGTAGTAACCCCCGCTGACTTCTTTTACTGAGGTTATATTTATCGATGTTTTATTTCCTGATGTTCTTATGTGTCCTACGTGTTTCAGTCGCCAATTCTGAATTATAACTAACATTAAAAACATGTTTAAGGAGGAGAGAGAGCAAATAAATCTGTTTAACATCTGATCTTTGGGTTTTTGTTCAGTAATCAGCGTGACCTGTGTATAAACACATAAAAGAGATAACGTTGGTGTTTCCGTCATGTAGTAACTGCTGGCTTTAACTGTACAAAGGTTGTTCGACACTATGAAACACATACAGACTTCATGATGTTCGGCTAATATTTTTATTGTGAATATTAATCATGCTGACCTCGCTCTGTACACCACGCAGCGAGGTCAGCATGTCCACGATATCCACGATATCCTCAGCTCCATGAGTTAACACAAAGTTTCCCAGCTGACTAACTGCCAACTATTCCAGAGACGTGAAAATATACAGCATAAAGAAAAGTGTAAGAGACTCAGCAGCAGATTAGAATAACAGTTATACATTTAATAAATCACCAAATGAATCCAAGAAACGAGCAAACCTGTTCCGACAATTTGAATTTGTATTCCCTCAGCTGCAGACTCGCTGCTGTTTAAATGTTTGAAAAGGAAGATTAGATATAAAAAACGTCAAACATAGACTCAGTCTGCCTTCACATTTGATATGAGGCCAGCACGTATAGTGGCCTCAGCAGGCTATTACTGAAATACACGTGCTATATCATAAACTATGATATAAACAGGGAGGTCCTATTAACATGTTTAGTTTTAAAGGACACCTTCCTGCCTTTAGTCTCATTCATGAGCAGTATTCGTTTTCTTCTAACATCCAGAAGTCTGCACAATGTGTTTCATAGTTTGTAACAAGCCTTTGACAGGTAAACATAACATGACCGAAAAAGCAAAAAAAAAGAAAAAAAAGAGAGAGAGAGTGTTGACATAAGAAGAGAAAATTCTCTCAATTATGGAGACAGACAAATGGTTCATTTATGTTTGATGTGTGTTTATTCCTCCCTAAATATCGTCGGTGAAGTTTGCCATGCATGTCAGATTTTCCTGCGCATTTTTATACCTCTGCCAACAGAGAGAGAAAAAAAATCACATTCTAACAGACAGCTGGTGCTTAGAATACAGTTGAATAACTATTAAAAAACAGATTATATTTAGATGATAGTTCAGTCTAACACATGTGCCAGTGAACCATTAAACGTCTGTGAAACTATGCAGTTATGAAACGTAACTTTAACCTCAGCCAAACCGATTTGCTCAGTTGTAAATAAAACAGCGAAGTAAACGTGACCCGACAGACAGAACCTGAGTGAATGAAGTCCAGCGTTTAACCACTGAGAGCTAAAACTCAGCTGAGGTTTGAAAGCTGTGTGCTGGTGATTGGACATCAGCCGCTGATAAAGCTGGCTCGCCTATAAAGTGCTCTGTAAGGAAACAAGCTCCAGCAGCTCTGCGCTCGGGGAAAATACTATATTTACTTATCTTGTGCAGAAAAATGCGCTGACATTGCGTTATATCGAGCACCGGCTGCCCAGTTAAACTGTGACTATCACCAGGTAACTAGGCGTGTTTCTTGAATTAGCAGCAGGTGTTAAACAGCTGACAGATGAGGAGGAGAATGCATGCAGGTAAACTGAGGGTCTGTTGAGCTGATCGCTGGTTTCGTGAGAAAAATGTCAGCTCGTTCTTTATGTTACAGAAGCACAGAGACACAAGACCAGGCGGAAAGAGACGATCGTTCGGTGAAAATGAGAATCTGCGAATGCAACATGTGGAACACGGAGAGTGGAATATGTAAACAAACCGGTTAATGTACCCCCTCGGTGCGCTCTGCATGCTAACTGTTAGCAGAGCTAGTGAAATCTCTGAAAACATCTGAGCACTTTTGCAAACATGTTCTATGTTGACAACCTGACCAGACATACGTCGCGACATTCGCGGCTAAAACACTGTTAAAAGTGTAGCTGGTGACAGAAAAACTACACAAGCAATCGATTTTCTAGGATCGACCTGTTTTGACTTACTTTGCACGGCAACCAATCAAATGTTAGAGAAGCTGCATGGGCAGCGTTAACCCCGCCCCCTGAGTTTGATGGGTGAGGCTGACAGATACAATTATTTCATGACGAGAGCCAGGCGTCAGGACTGCCAAAATGAAATAAATAAATATATCATTAAATAATTAATTAAATGTGTCAATAATTAATTAAATGTGTCAATAATTAATTAAAATGTGAAATACATAAATAATTAATTAAATGTGTCAATAATTAATTAAAATGTGAAATACATAAATAATTAATTAAATGTGTCAATAATTAATTAAATGTGTCAATAATTAATTAAAATGTGAAATACATAAATAATTAATTAAATGTGTCAATAATTAATTAATTACATGTGTCAATAATTAATTAAAATGTGAAATACATAAATAATTAATTAAATGTGTCAATAATTAATTAATTACATGTGTCATAACTATTTATTTAATTAATTAATTCCAATTTTAATTAATTATTGCCACATTTAATTAATTATTTAATGGTGTATTTAATTAATTCATTATGGCAGTCCTGGCATTCCATAAAGCAGAGGGTGCTCCATTGTAAATGACTAAATAACAGAAATGACACTGAAAGATTATGTTCTGTCAGCTGAAATTTGAGACAGGAATTTATGATTAATGAGCATTTTTACCAAATTAGTTTCAAAGTCATAGACATAAAAGCTTTCCAGCAGTTACTGTCGTGGTTGTTCAAGTAATTTCGACCTGCATCTCTCAGCTAAATATACAGATTTAAAAATGTAAATACAAACCTGACTTAAACAAGATCAGTTATAGTAAATCAAATGCTGTGTTTGCCGTGTGTCAGCATTCACCTGGCAGAGGAGAGGGGGAAGACTTGCTACTGGAGGGACCCAGGAGCTTAACGTGAGAGGAATGAAACCAGCCTCGCTGCCGCTTTTTCCCCCGAGCCTGGAGGGGAGAGAAGAGCCAGTGAGAGTGAATCAATCTTCTGCTGGATCGTTTCTGAATCCTAAATCGAAACATTAATTGATGAATTGATTTTTTTGACAGGCAGAGTTTTGAACCTTGAGAACGCTCTCTCATGATGGGAATGTACATTCACTCTATAAATTAAACTAAAGCTCAGCTGAAGTCTCTGAAACAGCCGCAGTAATGCAAGCTGCAAGCTGCTGAGGGTAATGCACAGATTGACAAAGCTGTGGAAACCCTCTGTTCTCGGACACTCTTACTCATATTGACTTATTGTCTGAACGTACTAACAGCAAATATGACTTCTGCTGTCGCACTCTGAGCTTCAACTCAAACTACAGCTGCAGCCTCAGCACGAAAACATGCAGAGAGAGATGACCCTTCACTTTGATGACCTTTGTAGACGACAGCACTGTTATATTGAATGGGTTGCATTGTTGTATTTCTGTCATGTTTCTCAGGTCTTTGTCTGAATTTCTACGAACATTACTGCTAAGGATTGTCTTATTGCATTGGAGTCACACTGGGTTAAATATGTACACTTGGGTTTTAAGGGGTATTTATTATTTTCTTCTTTTTTTGGGTTGTATGGAAGCCCCAAACGCAATTTCATTGTGACAATGACAATAAATAAATACTACTACTATACCTTAATTTGTTGATTGCTTTTTGCCATTTGACTGATTAACTAGTTTATTAAAACATCCATAGTGATAATGTCTTCATTTTGTTTGCTCATTTTGTCTGTCTATCCAAAACCAAAAGTTCAATTTACTCTCACTAAAAAGACTAAACAAATTTCAGGCGTTTTTTCCTTACAGGACCACCTTAATATTTAAGGAAATATCCACATATCTGTACTGTAATTTCCTCCACAATCATTCTGCTTCGCGTCTAATGGCAACAAGTTTTCAATGACCTTTTGTTAATAAAGCTTTTCATTCTCGTCGCCATATAATCCAGTAGGTGTCACATTATAATGTTCTAAATTCCTTTCACAGAGAGGCAGAAATGTGTCATTTGCAACCGGGAGGTGGATTTAGGAGAATAATGACTCATTAATTGTGCTTACACGGCGCTCGGCGGTGCGATTGACCTTCTGCACTTGCAGCCAAAGTAAAAATTTCTAGCTGAAATCGTAATTTTTCTGATGTTAACAGTTTCAATTTATCCATGGCTCTTTAAAAAAGAAAAATGAAAAAAGTATAGCTTTTAGTATAGCTTACTTGCAGTTCCCCGAGCCACCAGCCGGTGGAGTTCTTGGCCAGCACCACGATCAGTTGCCCCGGAGACAGGCGAAGCTGATGCATCGTTGAGGCCCCAGTGGTGGTGACTGCCTGCGCAACCTCTGTTGACCAACCAGAAAAAGCCAACAGTGAATTTCGATCATTTAAATGTCAAGAGAATAACAGAATGAGTCATCAAACACCGACTGAGTGTCCGCCTGTGCGTTCATTCTCACCAGGTTTCTTGGTTGGACCTCCAGGTCTTGATGCCTAAAGTTAACAAATGAAATGTAAAGCAGAAATAAAGTAATAATTTAATTTGGCAATTTTTTTTCCACATTAACTCAGCTTGACTCACCTCTGGCAGTTCTACAGGTCGGACATAGTTGGAGGGAAAGAGCCCTGTCTGGTCCCCAACGCATCCTCGCCACCACTCTCCTTCTTTCTCCAACACCAAAACAACATCCCCCTCGACAAACGTCAAGTCCCCCACCTCTGGGCTCTCATATGTATACAAGGCCACGTATTCTGGTAAGGACAACAATAGTACCAGTTAGGAAACCTTCGCTGACTTTAACTAGACCTTATTTTCCACAGATAAACTGCTCTTACCTTCTAGTTGAACTGAATCAGATGTGTCCAACGCATCCACACTATGATGGGAAAAACACATGGTGAAGCAAGTCTTTCAGTTGTTAAAGGTTTTACACAAAAGAGATGTGCGTCTTCTTACTCTGTATTGCCAGCCGTCTCCAAAGCGACGTAACTTTTGGGGAACCATCCCTGCATCCCGTTGATCTGCCCCAGCCACCAATCTTCCCTCTGCTGCAGCACGCTGATGATGTCTCCCTGCGAGAAGCTGAGCAGTGTGGTGATGACGTCTGTCGCCGAACCGCCTGAAAGGCTGAGGTGGGTTTCTGAAGTGGCTGACCATGGCGAGAGGGCCCGAGCGAGCAGAGGAACGGAGGACTGAGGAGTGTGATCAAAGAAACAGCGATCTGTCACCATGGGTACATCTAAGAAATCAATCACTAGACGCTCCCCTCCCCTGGACTTGCAAACACAGCTAATTTCACCTTTGGACCATGGGACATGACCTACAAACGCTAGAGCTGCCAACACTGATGTCATCAGACATCTGTAAATGTGTGTGACCCACAGAGAGTCAGAGAGAAGAACTCCCATTGGAGAAAAGCTATAAATATACAGCTGTGCTGTTTCTGAAGATGTGTGTTGATGTCAGCAGACCTATTTCTGATCATGCCACAGTCTAGATATACACTACTATAATAACACAGATGAACTAAGAAGGGAAACATGAAGATTAAATGATCTCATGAACCTTTTTCAGTAACAGAGTGATAACTTTTAGCCATGAAGTGAATGTGCTCTTTTGGTTGAATCAACCAGCAACTACAGGGCGGACGTGCCCTTGTGAGGTCAATCTACAACCACCATGGTGACTCCTGTTTTTGTGTGGCGATTGAGAGGTGTGGATCCAGGTGCAGACAACGATGCAGGAGAGAGTGTTCAAACTTAAAATGAGCCTTTATTGTGGCTGTAAGAATTACTACAAAACCACTACCAAAACCTAAACTGGGGACAGCTACAGAATGATACGCAGACCCTCCGACGAAGAACCACACACTAAATATACACACAAGGTAACAAGGAAATGGCACACAGGAGGGAGACACAGCTGAACCTAATTAGACAAGACAACGGGAAAGCATAACCCAAAACACTGAACACCAGACGGGGGACTCTCCAAAGTAAAACAGGAAATGCAAAACAGAAAACCACAATTCCCAGAATAAAACTTAAACCGAACACACAAAACACTGGGCTGCAGACCCAGGACTGTGACAGTTTTTTAAAACTATAACAACCATTGCATCAACCTTTTGATTTATCCAATACTGTAATTTAGTACCAGATACTTATTAAGAAATATTACCGTGCCCCATAAGCTTAAATTGCACTTTGAGCTTACTGGTAATTGGCCGGTGTTACAGGTAAGTCCATAATTTGTTGGATAAAGACACATTTTATAGTTTTACCTTTGCACACCAGAACAGGGATTTTAAATGAAACAATTAATACATGACTGAAGTGCAGGCTTTCGGCTTTAATTCGAGGGGTTTTACGAATATTTTGCCCAAACTGTTGACAAACTACAGCCATTTTTAATACCCACTCCCCTACAAACTAACACCATTTTAAATTTAAAGATCGTTTTAATACTTGTAAAAACATCATGTTTCCTCCCTCTATATAGTCTGCTGGGCCTTTGCTGCAGCCACCATCAGCTACTGCTTATTTGCCTTCAGTTTTGTCTTCAGTAACTGAAAAGCATGCTCTGGGTTGTTTTTGCAGTATGCTTTGGGTCATTATCCATTTGCCCCGTAAACTGCCACCTGATTGGTTTTACAACATATGACTGAATCTGAGCAGACAGTACAGCCCTGTACACTTCAGAATTCATCCTGCTACATTTATCAGCAGTCACACCATCAATAAACACTAGTGACCCAGTTTCACTGGCAAACACACCCATGCTATAACATTGCTTCCCCTATGTTTGACAGACAATGTGGTATGCAGAGGATCATGAGCTGACTTTTTCAGCCAAATGATGGCTTCCCCAACCTGCTCTGACTTGCTTTTTGGACCTTATATTTAACTTGTATATGTAATTGCAATGCAAACTGATAAAATCTGAACTGAATCAACTTTATCTGTTATTCTCTGCTTCATTTGTCTTGAAATAGCAAGAGAAAAGACCTCACCTGGCCATGAAACTGCTTGCCAGTCAACTGTCCGCTTATTGAGAAAATGGGTCGGTATACAAAAAGTCTGCAATTCCCCAAACAGCTCATGCAAATTATTTTCTTTTTGAAGCTTTTGAATTCAAGCTGAAAGTCTGCATTTCACATACAGAGCAAAAACTATAAAAACTGTCTCACAAATTATGGATCTAACTGTATCTTGCTAACATGCTAAACTGGAAAACTAAAGACCTTTTTAAACAAAGGCAAAAATGAAACAGGGCTTCATTTTTGCTGCTGAAGTAGGTCACAGTAAAGTTTACCTGCTCATTATAAAGAATAAGGAGTCATCTAGCCAGGAAATAAAAGTAAACAACAGTCAGGCTCTACCTGTGAAGCATCAGATTGGACAGGAAGAGGGCTGTCACCTTTTTCCACCACATCGGGGTGTCTGGGTAAAACAAGAGGGACAAACCATTAGGGGAGGATCCAAGAAAAGAATAAAAACAACCTGACAGTGCTATGGCATAAATTACAACGACCTAGGTGGCTGTTACAGACTTTCAGTCAGCAGAAAAAAAAAAAGACCCAGACAGTTCTATCTTTAGTGCAGAGGAGCTAAAAGCCTAGAAACAATCTCAATCTGCTCCTCCTGTTTCATGTTACCTTGTGTTTAGTGGTGGTGGCAGACAGGACATTTTTCCAGGTGAAGTGGGACCACTTTGAGTCGAGGCAGGGGTCAGACATTTCTCAGCGTAACTCTGGGGGAACCAGCCCCTGTTTCCGCGGTAACTTCCGCACAACCAGCCAGGCTCACCGACCGTGTGCTCATCCACCTGCATCACGGAAAACACAGTTCACTTGCAGTCAGTCATTCGCAGCGAGGGGATCAAGATAAACGTTTTGTGATCAGTCCTTAATTCTAACACTTAAAATCAAAATATAATTATAGATTTTTAACCAGGGGTGCAGTGGTTAGTGCTGCTGCCTCACTGTGAGAAGGTCCTGTGTTTGAATACAGCCTGGGACCTTTCTGTGTGGTGTCTGCATGGTGACTGTGGTTAGTCTGCCTTCCTCCCACAGTCCAAAGACATGAGTGGGATTAGGTTAACTGGTGAATCTCAACTGACTGTAAGTGTGAATGCTTGTTAGCCTCTCTGTGTTTCTGTGTTAGTCCTGTGACAGATTGGTGACGTTTCTAGGGCGTACCCTGCCTCTTGCCCTCTAACAGCTGGGACAGGGTCTGGCTGGATAAGCCAATGGATGGATTATTAACCAAGCCAAGGGTGAAACTCTTTCTGTATTTCTTATTCCAAAAAGTAGGCCAACAAAAAGCCCAAAAAATAGCAAAAGAAATCACAGCTTGAAGCTGAGTTAACCTCGTATTCTAGAACAGGAATTGACACGCTGACAATTTGGAATCGTGGCAAATGTGCCAACGCTGGCAGCTGTACTTGACCGCTGTGTCACCTTTGATAAATCGAGCCACTGAACTGGACCGTGCTTGTGGTGTTGCTGCCATTTGGTGCATTTTTTTAAATGGACTGTAATGGAATTATCTAACGAGTCTGACACTGAGCCTAAAAAGCCAACAGATCAGGTCCCACAAAAACTAATTGATAATCAAAAGCAACAATATTTTGAGTAATACATATTAAATACATTTTAAAAAGACGAATATCCTGTGTGTTTGCAGCGCGGGTGTGTGCTTCGTACCTCTATGAGACAGTCTGCGTCTACACTCAGCTCATCTGCGTTGCGAGCAACAAAGGAGTACAGGGCTCTGTAGGTGGTTAGCTTGGGTGCCAACTGCTGCCCCATTTCCTGCTCTTCTTTCCTCCTCTTCTCCTCCTCAACCTCTTTCAGTCTCTTCTCCTCCTCGGCCTCCCTCCTCTTCTTCTCCGCCTCTGCCTCCTCCTCTCTCCTTCTTCTCTCCTCTTCTTGTGCTTTCTCCTGGGCTGCCCGGTGGCGAGCCTGGGCCTCTCTCTCTTCCTCTTCCCTCTGTCTGGCCCTCTGCTCCTCCAGAAGCCTCCTCTGCCGTGCCTCCTCTTCCTCTCTCTCCCTCTTCTCTTGTTCCCTCCGCTCCTGCTCTCTCTTTTCTTGCTCCAGCTTTGCCTGTCTGTGGGAAGTAAATGCAGCTTAATAAAGCCACATTATGTCTAAGCAAGAGTAATACAGACAAACCCTGAGATTCACCTGGCCGCCTCTTCTTCTTCCTCTCTCCTCCTCCTTTCTCTCTCCTCCTCCTCGCGGCGTCTCTGGAGCTCCCTCAATTTCTCCTCTTTGACTCTGTGCAGGTCGTCCAGAACAGCCTGCTGCCTCACCTGCTTCTCCCTCAGCTCCTGATGCCGTCACAGAATGTGCAACGCAAGGAGACATGTAAATATCTGTCTAAGACCTTTGTTCTTATCAGCCTTAAAAGTCTGAAAGAACCACAACACAACAGCTTCTCCACACGATGCACTTAGCATGACAAGATGAACATTGTTTTGCCATTTATGATTTCTCATAAACAGCAGCAACATTCACAGAAACACGCAGGCATGCTGTATGTGTATGTGTATATTTTTTTTCTTTCTAACACAGAAGTTGTGCAGGTTAGACATTCTGTGTGCGTGCGTTTTACCCTCGGGGTGCATCCTGTTTACACAGAAAACACAGACTAGAACAAATCCCACAGAGAGAAACAACAGCGAAGGAAGAAGGCATGGTACCAACAAAAACCTCCATTTAAAAATAATTCAAAAGAGCAGGAAAAGATGAACGAGCAGATCAAATCATTGCGGGATGCAAAGGAAAGGAGATTTAAGATTGTTGCTTGAAGGGGGGGGGGGGGGGAATGTACAGAGTGGGAAATAAAGCGACAGAGAAAGAGGGTTAACCTTGATGAGAAGGAAGAGCTGGCTGAGGCAGGCCAGCAGAGACAGAAGGCCTCGGAGGACACAGTCGTCCATATCCCCGAGCTATGGAAATAACAGTGTGACGATGGAGGGAGACAAAATGTTTAGACGATGGGTGAGGAGAGCAAAGAAGAAAAGTGTGTCACAAAGGAACAGGCAGAGACAACAAAAATAAAAAGTAAGAAGACACATCCAGGTAGCAGGGAGAAGAAGAAGACAAGAGAAAGAGAAGAGGCCAGGGGTTAAAAGCTTTAAAAGCTGCTTAAGAAATAAACAAACCAAGAGACAGAGACCAAGAGAAAGGGAGAGCAGGTGTTTTAGTGCTCCAGTTGTTAACATCAGACTGATGATAAGACTCTGAGAGGACGTCATTCACAGCTATCAAATGATCAGGCTGTTTGATGACAAACGTAGACTTCAGAGACTGTATGTGTGCAAAAATAGTTTAAGTTTCCATTGCCCAAGGGGTGAAACTCTAGAGCTATTGTGACCAGTTGAACAAGATTTCACAGCAAGTTGAAAACGCCCTGTTTTTGTGCTATTTAATATCAAGCCAGAGCTGTGGGACAAAAACAACAGTATGCTTTTGCTTCATTTAACATCAGTGCAATCCATCTTAAAGCAATTTTGCTGCACGATTATATTCACTACTATGAAACTTCTCTTGCAAAATATGTTGACGCTAAATAAAGTCGGGGTATGAAAAACCCAACTTTAGCCTTAAAGTTAGTTTCATGAAGAAATAGTTTCAGATTGTGATGAATGATTTTAAAGAACTGCCAAGGGAGGCAGCTTAGTGTGCTACATACACGTCTCGGTACAAATACAGAATATAAAGTGCCTCCTACAATTTATGGGTGATATCAGAGGCTATGTTCTTTTTTTTCCCCCTACAACTTTGGTCTGAATGAGTCTGTAGTGGCCTGAACCAAACACTGACCTTAAGCTCCTTATTGTACTGCTCCATCTGCGTCAGTTTGTCTGTCGTTTCCCTTTCCAGGATGTCAAGCTGGTCCTTCAGCCTCCGGCAGTTTACAGTCTTCTCCGTCACAGTCCCGGTCAGGGAGGTCAAAGTCACAGCTACAAAGATCAAAGGTCAGAGACATGTCAGACCAGCGGCCAGTGACTAATCTGTGTGACGTGAGAGGAGGCATTTGTCACCCACACGGGAGTTTGTTGAGGCTGATGTTTTGCAGCTTCTCACACAGTCTCTGTTGTTCTGGAACCAGCTGTGAGAGCTTCCTCTGCCACTCCTGCGACCAACCGAGAGGAGAGCGCGTAAAAACACACATGCAGAAAACTGACAGGGCAGAAAACCGAGAGAAACATTTCTGTTAACCTCAAACTCGAGCTGAAGCGCGTTAATCTCTGCAACGCGGGTGTCCCTCTTCTGATTGACGAGGTCCAGCTCAGCCTTCTGAATCCGCCTCTTGCTCTGAGCGTCGCGGAGACGGTCTGAGATCTGCTTGTGCATGTTCCCCTGTGAGACCAGGTAAATGATATCATGGTGCACCCATGCTTTGATTAGCACTGTGAATTGTAGGTGTGAATATTTATAAGTGTTAATGTAGCCTCACCACAGCCTCTAGCTCCAACTCCAGACTCTTCTTTTTCGCCCTTAGTCGAGAGATCTCCTCTTGCTCCCCCTCTTTCTTCCTGCCCAGCTCCTCTCTTTTCGCACGCTCCCACTCGTCCCTCCGCTGGCGCTCCATCTCCTGCTTCGCTGCCTGGAAGTATGAAGACAGAAGGTTATCAGAGAAGACCATCGATCCCAGACAGCATCACCCGACTGCTCCGGCACTCACCTCCTTCCTCTCCAGCTCTCTCAGCCTCTCCTCTTCCCTTTGTCGCTCCATTTCTCTCTGCCTCTCCAGCCGCCTCTCCTCCTCCAGCCTCCTCCGGTTCTCCAGCTCCCTGGCCTCCCTCTCCCTCCGTTCTTGAGCCTCTCTCTCCTCCCTCTCTCTCTTCTCCTTCTCCTTCTTCTGCTGCTCCTCAAGAGCTAGACGTCGTTTCTCCAGCTCTGCGCTTCCCTTTGCAAAGTTCTCCTTCAGCTTGTCCTCAAAGGACACTAAGAGGAGGGGAAAGAAATAGGTGTATTACAAAGTAAGACAGAGGACGTCCAATGGAACAAAACATGCAGAATTCACAAAGCCATACCGCTGCTCTTGTTCTTTTGAGCAGGTTCTATCTCTGCTGTGTCTATTAAACAGGGAGTTATGTAGGGCCCTGTTCCATTAACAAGCTCATTGGATTTAATTCCTCCTCTGTAACAAAAGCAAAAAGAACATTTGTTCATTTATCTATTTGGTTAATTTTTTAAAAAAAATTGTAAATGAATCTCTGTGTTACCTCAGAGAGGGTGGTACTAGGTCTTGTGGCAGAGTGAGTGGTAGAGGGCGGCCCGTCTTAGCCATGTCCACCAGGTGCATGGCCAGAATGAACTCATCAGCCTGCAGCTGGCCATCCTTATCCACATCTGCCAAGGTCCTACAGACAAATCACACAGTGCTGTGTGTCAATAAGAACATCATGGTGAGAAGATAATGAAGTTAGAGATTTTTCACTGCAAGCATCCTTCTGCTGTTTCTGGCATTGGGACAGTAGTGGAAGGAAACTTGGGATATAAATCAAGAGTACTGGGCTCACAGACATTCATCAGCTGATAAAGCGGAGGAGAATGAGGGGATCATCACTGCAAACAAAAGGTTTCAGATAATAAGTAATGTTCTTAGTACTGTCAGATATTACAGCTATAACGTTTATAAAATACTACTGAGTCTTATTACTTCAAATGTGTTATTTGCTCCTTTTGTGGCTCACAGTTCCAATAAAATACAATACGATGCAAAAGTCGTGAGTCACCCTTCATTTCTTTATATTTTGCTGCCAAGGAGCCAGACTTTCCTCTATATTTTAAAGTGGTTTTGAGCACTAGTTCTCCAGGCTTTCTGAAAGTCTGTTTCTTTAGAAGTTGGCTACTTTTGACCTCATTTTCAGTCTAATCCATGTATTAGCCATTTTCAGACTAATTTTTTTGTTGTTGCTGTTGTTTTTTAAGCCACTTAACTCTGACCTATGAATTATTCAAGCATGAAAGAGGTGTACTCGCTCAAGGGATAAACTAGTGTTGGGTGTACGCATAACATAAAACTTAGCAAATTGTCTGTTTAGGCACTTTGTTACCAGCAACCTGTGTCAAACTGACAGCGAACAGGCAGCCAGCATCCTGATTCCTTGAATGTCCTTCAAGAAGTCTGGAAGATTGCTTGCCTAAGGAACGTGTTGTAGAATAAACACATATCAAATATTGACTTTTAAACTTGCTCAAACTGTACAAACTCTGCTTTTGCCTCATATACAGAATTTATGTTTGCACCTATTTCCCATTTCCTAACAGTATAATGAAATGAGGGATGGCTTGAGATTTTTGCACAGTACTGTATAGTCAAATTAGAAATGCTTCAAAGCCAACTTTATAAGTGGTTAAACTCTTTTAACACAGTCAGCGTTGGTATTTACGTTGTCTGCAGAGCTCAATTTTATTATTGAAGCACATAATCAATTATCTGACCATTAAAGAGTGGTACACAGTATTTCACTTAATATAGTTCCATGCTTTTACTTAAGTAAACTCTCCTCTTAACTCTAGTTTACGGGTAAAATTAGCAAATTCTAACCTTTAACCTAAAACAGACTTCACAGACTTTGAGGTCTTGAAAAAAATAGGGGAAAGCGGCAAAAGGGTCCTCACTTTACCAAAATGTCCTTACTTCAATGGTCATAAACTGTCACTGGTCCTCACTACGATAGATAGGCAAGAACATACACAAACATACACACATTACACTCACCAGATGGTAGCTAACTGAGTTTGCGTCAGATTTGATGCCATCAGTGCATTTCTAACCTGAGGTCCTGCAAAGTAACACGTAGATCAGATCAGAACAGCAACGTGAACTCTTACAGTGAATACGTTTGTGTGCTTTCCAAGTTCTGTTAAGTGCAGTTAAGAGCAATTACAGGAGAACGGGAGTGCATGTGTGCAAAGTGAAACTGACCCTAAATTGTTCGCTTTTAAACTCTGACAGGAGCACTCATGTGGAGCCTAGTGGTCCTGAGAATTTCATGTTTGTTTAAATTCATGCGCGTATGTTTGTGTGTGCACAGGACTTACCTGATAAGTAGCCGGTCATGAGCTTGTCTAGTGTGTTGAACTGCTGACGGTACTTGAGTCTTGAGGCCTGAGAAACGGCCCAATCACTAGCGCCCATCTTTGGGGAGTTACTGGCCAAAGATGTGGTGGAGGAGGAATTGGAACTATGGTAAGAGACAAGAAAGGTGTGTCTATATGTCAACAAATCACCTAAAGGGAACTGAAAAAATATTATTATTATATTATATATGATCAGCCTTTTTCTTTCTCCTTAGACCACTAATTGCTTGGAGACTCCCCGGTGTTATTTCTCAGCTCTTAATTAACTGCAGAGGAAGCTGGCGCAAACAGCTAAGCAGACAATGACTTTTGGACAATGAAACAAGACAACATCATACTTTCGGGTTATCATAATCAGCCATTCGGTGGGGTGCGGTGGTTGAATTGTTAGCGCTATCAAGTGGCTGGCTCAAACTGGGTTTACTCTAGGTCCTTATTCTTACAGTCCAAATACATGCATGTTAGTTAACTGTTGACTCCTGGATATGAAGCAGATAAAGTGCTTAAAGTTTATAGAATAAATCATGTTATAAATGTATGGTTACATTTGGCTAGTAGTCAGTGAGACAAGTAAAGTGCTATATAAATACCAGTCCATAATGAGTATGCCAGACCACATGATAGTCATGGTTGAAAATTGTAGCAGAGTGGGAACTTGCAACACTCATTAAGGTTTCAGAAAGACAACAGGAGATGCCAAAGCATTGTTTTTCTGGGTGTATATACGCACAGTAATAAGATTGCAGAAGCACAGACCGGAAAAACCTCAAAGAACTATCAAGCATCTGTCCTAATATTAGAAAGTCTAACAGCTAGAACTGGAAGGTAAAAGCAGCTGTGGGATTAAACTGCATCTATTTTACTTCTTGGTATGCTGGTGCCCTTAATAATGCTTTCCTTACCACCTACACCTGAGGTCAGGGCTTATTGTGTGAAGCACTAAGCTATTCAAAACAATGAAATCAGATACTATTTGCGTTGTTTTCCAAACCCACTCAAAACACCATGAGGTGGACAAAGGATATTAGATATTCAAGAGGACTTGGCTGTCAGAGAAACTGCAAGAGGACCTTCCAAACCTCGGCTGATATTAAAGTACATCATGCCAAAACGGAGATGAAAGCTTCACTGGCACATAAGTAAAACTACAAACCCCTCTAGTCGCAGTCTTATATTTCATTTTAGACATGAGCTAAAATTCAATTTTGATTTCATTTTAGAAGTGAGCAGGCCAAAAACAAAGAAAAAACATCTATTCAGTGGGCACAAAACAGTATGAAATGACACACTATGAGATCATTGATGTGATGGCCTAATTCCCCTAAAGTCACCAGCTAAAAAAAACAAACAACCACCACATGTTTTAAGCTGCAGCAGCAATTTGGGCTTATTTCTGGTGACGAAGATTCAAGTAACTTATTTAACATTTTGTTTGCCTGTTTTATGTTACCTAATATCTTACCCTGAATAGGAATGACTGAAATGGGGACACAGTGGCTTATGGAGACCACAGGGACCAATGATCTACCTACCTTATGTCTAGGTGACTATAGACAGATGACTATATAACATTTACAAAAAAAAAACATTGTAGTTGCTCAGAAAAATAGTCATGACTAATAAACCTTCATAGCATTCTAAGCATTTAAGATCTATAATGACCTCGCCCATTGAGAATGCTTTTGGATTCCTGTTCTCTGACGTTTTCGACTCTAAACAAGACAACTTCCTGCTATTGCCAAAACCCTCTGATTTCAAAATGTTTTTCCTGTACTCAGTGTTATCTGGGAGTTTCATCTCTGTTTGTGCTCTAATTCTCAACCCTTTCCTGCTGAAATCACGGCATGACTGCATCTGTCTGAGTGCTCAAACAAGCGTGTGTAGATAACAAACGGGATGTTTTAAAACCAGTAAACCCTAAATTTAACTGACATAAATATTTCTAAATTCGTCTTTCAGCATGACTTCACTTATGTAGTACACACATGCAGCATTGATCCGAATCTCCCGTTGCGCCACATCTCAAAGGAGCTCTACTGGATTGAGATCTTGCTTAGTTTGAAAGCATTTTCCTAGAGCCCAAGCACATCTTTATTACATGCTAATAACAGTTTAGTAATTTGCTCAGTAATAATCTCACCTGCTCGATCCCAGGTCGAGTAGAGAGTTGGCCTTTGACATGCCAGTGGACGGGGAGAAGGCCATAGGAGAGGAGAAGCCAGAGAGAGGAAGTCCTGTAAATGCAGTTGGAGACACTCTGTTAATGGTAAAATCTCCATTTGGGAAATTCAAAAGAATGTTTCAGTTTACACATGGTACTATATCCAGATCAATTTATGACATTCTGCGAACATGCAGACTGCTGCTGCCCTTGGTGGTACGTACGTCTAATCTTATCTGCTCATACTTTACAGTCGCTGCACACAGACCTCAACCAGCAAGGTTATTAACATCTGGGTAAGAGATTGTGGTTGGCTGCAACCACTTGCTAAAGAGAGTCTCAAGAGCTGTGGCACTGATATATTTTCATCAGAGAGGGAGAGAGAGAAAAATGGAGGAGGAACACCAAATAAAAGGCTAATCTCACACTAACTCTTATTAGATTGCTCATTTCACAGCCAGAAATCGTACTGGAACAGACTGAGTAAGATTAAAGAGAATGGCCACGGAACAGATGGAGGAGGTGAGAAAGGAAGAGAACAGACTGAGATGAAATCCAAACAGAAGAACTGCTAATGTATATATAACATATATGTTCCCACAGTTGATATAAATTAACTTTCCTATCTGAACTGCAGCAAACACTGAGTGTGTGAAAAGCTGCAGTGCTGCATCTCACACACACACACACACACACACATATATATATATACACACACATATACATATATATACACACATATACACATATACATATATATACACATATACATATATATACACATATACATATATATACACATATACATATATATACACATATACATATATATACACATATACATACATATATATATACACATATACATACATATATATATACACATATACATACATATATATATACACATATACATACATATATATATACACATATACATACATATATATATACACATATACATATACACATATACATACATATATATATACACATATACATACATATATATATACACATATACATACATATATATATACACATATACATACATATATATATACATATATATATATATATATATATATATATATATATGACATTGGAATTGGAATGTCGTTCGGACTGGAGAAGTGTAGTCGGATGGTAACAAAGAGAGGGAAGGTAGTCAGAACTGAGGGGATTGAACTACCAGAAGGCAACATTGCAGACATAGAGGACAGTTACAAGTACCTGGGGATCCCGCAGGCGAATGGGAACCATGAAGAGGCCGCTAGAAAAGCTGCAACCACCAAGTACCTGCAGAGGGTCAGGCAAGTCCTGAGGAGTCAGCTGAATGGTAAGAACAAGATCCGGGCCATCAACACGTACGCCCTGCCCGTGATCAGGTACCCTGCTGGGGTAATAGGCTGGCCAAAGGAGGAGATAGAAGCCACTGACATAAAGACAAGAAAGCTCCTTACCATGCATGGAGGGTTTCACCCCAAGTCCAGCACCCTGAGGCTGTACGCTAAGCGGAAGGAAGGGGGCCGGGGACTGGTGAGTGTCAGCACCACAGTCCAGGATGAGACAACGAACATCCAAGAATACATTGGGAAGATGGCCCCAACTGACCGAGTGCTCAGTGAATACCTCAGGCAGCAGAAACCCAAGAAAGAGGAGGGAGACGAGGAACCATCATGGAAGGACAGAGCCCTGCACGGTATGTACCACCGGCAGATAGAGGAGGTGGCTGATATCCAGAAATCCTACCAGTGGCTGGACAAAGCTGGACTGAAAGACAGCACAGAGGCACTAATCATGGCAGCACAAGAACAAGCTCTGAGCACAAGATCCATAGAGGCTGGGGTCTATCACACCAGGCAAGACCCCAGGTGCAGGCTGTGTAAAGATGCCCCAGAGACAATCCAGCACATAACAGCAGGGTGCAAGATGCTAGCAGGCAAGGCATACATGGAACGCCATAACCAAGTGGCCGGCATAGTGTACAGGAACATCTGTGCCGAGTATAACCTGGAAGTCCCGAGGTCAAAATGGGAGATGCCCCCAAGGGTGGTGGAGAATGACCGAGCTAAGATCCTGTGGGACTTCCAGATACAGACGGACAAAATGGTGGTGGCTAACCAACCGGACATAGTGGTGGTAGACAAACAGAAGAAGACGGCCGTAGTGATCGATGTAGCGGTTCCGAATGACAGCAATATCAGGAAGAAGGAACACGAGAAGCTGGAGAAATACCAAGGGCTCAGAGAAGAGCTCGAGAGGATGTGGAGGGTGAAGGTAACGGTGGTCCCCGTGGTAATCGGAGCACTAGGTGCGGTGACTCCCAAGATAGGCGAGTGGCTCCAGCAGATCCCGGGAACAACATCGGAGATCTCTGTCCAGAAGAGCGCAGTCCTGGGAACAGCTAAGATACTGCGCAGGACCCTCAAGCTCCCAGGCCTCTGGTAGAGGATCCGAGCTTGAAGGATAAACCGCCCGCAGGGGCGTGCTGGGTGTTTTTTATATATATATATATATATATATATATATATATATATATATATATATACATATATATATATAGACAGATATGCCTATACTAAATGCAAAGCATGCACGCATCACAAGACCAATATAAGACTTGAGGGAGTAGAAAGATAAGGTGCAGCTCTTTCATGTTCCAAGCGTAATCCTCACTGCTTTACTGCACCACTGAAGCTCAGGACATGAATAACTGACCCTTACACATAAAATATTAACAAATTAAATAAATAAAATCCTGTATGCACCATGCTCCATACTGTTCAACAAAAATCTAATCTCCCTGCAAAGCTGCTAAAAAAGCAGGAGCAAAGAAGTTGCAGATTTCAGCTTTATCAAAATACAAATCTGCATATTTCATTTCACACGCAACCACGTCATGTTACTGAATTACACCAAACATTTATGTTGGGTAAACTGGGGTTAGTTGATTAGCTGACAGGTGATTTTTGGTTTATTTATTTATTTTTACTTTGCAGAGAGCTGGTTTTGGTGAATCATCAGAAACATTTTCGGTGGTGAAGATGGTGGCGATACTTAAAAGTTTTGCAAGTATGCGTTTCAAAGTTGGAACATATTTGGAAATATGATTAGGCTAACATAGCTGAAACAATCTGATCATTTAAATGGATGCTCCTTATTAGAGCCATACTGATATATGATTTTTAAGACGATAACTGGTCATTTAAAAAGCCGATAATTCGATATAATTGTTTTTTTTTTAAAACAAGTTTTTAAGTCACTTTTTGGCAAAATTACTGTTAGTCTTCAACACAGTCTAAATTATCTTAAGTCAACTTTCTGGTAATTTCTTTAAGTAGCCTTCAGGCTTTTGAAATTACATTCAAAGCTCTTCTTTGGACGACAGCTATCTTTTGTTCCATTCATAATCTATTTATGACAGGCTGCTAGTAACAAAGTGCATAAAGAGACTTTTTTAATTTTGTTTTTTTCTCATAAGTTCTAATAAATTAGTCAGGCTCTAATTTTTTTGGTACTTTGTTTTATTTTTGTGAAATGTAAAATCTTCCTACTATACTGGTTTGTTAATCAGCTTTTTGCTGAGTGTCATTTTTAAAGGAATTTATAATATCGGTTTATGCAAGCAATAAGTGCAATCAGGTCATGGGACCTTGTTATGCAATGTGCAAAGTTATGAGCAGATTACAACTGCAGTGGCTTTATTTGCTTGTGAACAAGATAACATTGATGTGTGTCACTGAAATATCGTCATTAAGTAAAATGAAATGAAATGGCTCTGGAGCATGACTCAATATCTTCAGCCTATGTTCACTTTTAGGCTCATTGCTGGAGCTAATCCATTGATCGTTATCTATTTTGTTTTGCCCAGAATGGTTCCCACTGCAGAACCAACCTGCGTTGTTAGGAACGAGTGGTGGGGTGAGGAGGGTGCCGTTGTGGAGCCCACAGTTTCCAAGCGGGGCGATAAGTGGCAGAGTCACAGGCGTTGGCAACAGGGGTTGCATTGAGGGCATGGGGGGGTTAACTGGGATGGGTGTGAGGATGGGCATGGCTGACATAGCTGACATGGATGACAGACCAATTGACAGGTTTGGCATAGAACCCATTCCTATATGGAGGAAACACACAAAAAAATCAATCATTTTGTAATTTTTTCAAATGCATAATTATCTAATTTTGGAGAAAAACATGCTTGTACCAAATCGTGCTGAGGAAGCGACGGTTGAACCGCAATTGGAAGCAGGAGGCTGCTTCATGACGACTGGCAAGGCGGAGGGCAAGTTGCGTCCTTGAAGTTTAAGTTTGATGAGCTTCATAGCAATGGAAAACTCCACTTTGTCCATTTTCCCATCACTGTCCATGTCGGCTAAGTTCCTAAAGGAGGGGAAGAAGAAAATCTGGAGTATGTAATGATCTGTGTGTAGCAAAGTGTACATTCCTATTTTTCTTTCCCTCTTTATTGAAACAATAGAAAAAAAATCACTGGGGACAAGGTTGTGGTGGGATTGAATTCCAGTCTCATTTCACACACACACACACACACGCACACACACACAGAAAGCGAGTTCTAATTACAGGACGCCCCCGCCCTCTCTTCACTCACATAGTTTACTAGGTGTGGCAGGCTGTGAAGGAAATAAATGCTCAACAGGAAGCTGAATGCAAGCCAGTGTAACAAAATCTTGGACCTACTGACCCACTTGCTCCTGCTCAGCATTGAGTTGTGACAAGAACTTTGTCAAGTTGTCAGTCAGTGCTTACCAAATCTCAGCCAGGACAGAAGCAGGCAGGCCGGACTGCAGGAAGAATTTTCTTGCTTGTTCTCCTGCAGGTAAACAAAAAAAAAACAAAACATATGCAGCTCACTTACTGCTAATGACACAACCTCCCGTTAAACAGTCTGTTTCTTATGAGAACAGCCTACCTGAGATGTAACCGAGGACGGGGGAGAGGGTCTCAAACTGTTTGTCATGTTTCGCCCTCTCCTCGGGAGTAATGGCCCACACACTGGCTCCACCTGGACAAAATCAAGACACAGTTTTGGTATTTTAAATTCTAAACAAAAAGTGACATTAATGTTGTTGATGTGAGTCCAGCTGACACAAAATATAAGTGCTGGTAATAGCAGGAAGTCAAGTTTGAGTTCACAACCTATTTTTGGGCCTTGGCTCTTTAGTAATAATCTGAGTCTGCTTGTAACCCCTCTGCACAGGATGCATAACAGCATGCCAGGTTTGAATGGCAAACCTAAAGAGTCATCTAAATTCCTGGGTGCTGTACATTATAGTGTTTTTTAAAGATCTGAAGAAGTTAAATTATTTGAAAGGAAAATAGAAAAATAACATTTGTTAGTCCATCCATCCATCCATTCGCTTCCGCTTATCCTTTTCAGGGTCGCAGGGGGCGCTGGAGCCTATCCCAGCTGTCATAGGGCGAAAAATTTGTTAGGCACCATCTAAATGATCAGTTACAAATGTTGTTTGCGTGGAGCTGCTTGAAAATCTTGTAATCTAATTTATGGCATCTAATATAGACAACAAATACACTTTCTATATAAAAGTACAAGCATACCAGAAAGGCACTATATCTCAGTATGAAAGAAAGTCACCCAGCTTCTCACATAAAATCGATTAATTCTTATTTTGCCTATACATCACTGCTTCATTAAACACTATTAAATCTGGACGAGTAGTTAGATAAACCTGTGGTCCTACAAATGCACAATATCAAGTGATGCATTGATGCGGTATGCTTGGTATAGCCCCCAGAACTTGGAAATAATCTGTAAGGAAGAAAAATGAACATAAAAGAAGAAAGCTCTACAAATTTAAGCTATTATGGGAGGGGAGTGATCCACCCGTCTCCACAAACAAATTCAAACACATTTAAAGTCAGCGATGGATCCCCGGGCAGATGCGCCAATACAAAATTCAGCTTAGTCTTTTATTCCTCTACCAAACCATACAAAATGTGTGCATAATTTCCAATCCAAATGAGATTTTCAGCTGAGATGAAAACTCTCTTAAGCAGCTCACGATGATGATTAATGTATAAAAATGTCCAGTCAGCTTTTTTTCACCCCAGCTGCACTCTTGCATATCTCAAGGTAAGTTGAGGGTTGGCCATGAATTAAAGATGAAGTCTGATGTGCTGTGTGACCGATTCGAAACTCAAGTCTTCCTCAATTTCACGGAACGACTTTTAACGGCGGGGGAGTGAACGATTATGTTCAAGGACAATAATCAATTCATCATAAAGGAAGAGCTTGAATCCATCCAACCATAACACAATCGGGACATATTTTACGCCTTCTCTCAAACTTCTTTCACGGAACTTGGAAGCTTTGAAGACATTTTGTGGCAAAGAACTGACGGTATGCACCGACAGCTCTCCCCTCATCGCAGCAACTGAACAACAGATGAAGATAAGGAGACAATGACAGATAATGAGCCTCGCAAGCGCGTACAGAAGGAGAGGGGTGTATAAAAGAAGTGACGCTAGGCTAATGCAGCGAATCTAGAAACAGGTTGGAATGGGAAACCGACACAAACACGACTCAACTGGGACAAACAAACTTTTTCGTGTTCTTTTTTAAGCTCATCACTCTCTGCTCGACAGATGCGCTTTCTTCGTGCTGACAGCTGTTACCATATTGATCACGGTGGTACAGACATAAAGCAAAATGTGCACCAAGATTTCACAAATAAATAAATAAAGTGGGATCTAGTTTGGGAACGAAGGCAACATTAACTTGCAGTAAGGATCACGATCAAACCCGTTTTCTCACTTTTATAATAAAAATAGCTCAAACCAGAAAATGCTAGAGTCTCAAAGATAACAATCAACTTCTTATTGTTATATTAAATATAATAATATTATATTATTATAGTAAAAGGAGAGAAATATTGAAAGACACCTCAAAATCTAATCACTCTAGTCGATTATAAAATATTCAAACAGACAAAAACTGTCTTTTCAGAATATTAGTATAAAAAAAAAAAAAAAAAAAAAAAAAGGTCTTTTGAGCGATTACGGGATCCTGTCTTCAGAGACATGGCTTCCAGGCTCTAATTTATTCAAGTGCTTCAGGAAATACCACCCTGCCCATGATGGAGCTTCCACTCTAGCTCTAACCCAAACAATCCACTGACCTTTGCTTAACATACTTCATATACAGAAGACTGACACAATGGAGTGTAGAGCTTCAGTAACAGCACGCTACGTAGCCAGAAAATGAAAGTAGAGCAACTTTAGAGTTAAGAGCAAGAAGATCCAATGTCTTTTTCTAAAAGTGGGAGCAGATACAATCAAACACTGATAATGGTTTGTTTGTTTGTTAGGAAATATTCTAGCCAAACCTCTGATATGGTTTCAGTGTCTACACAAACCGCCCGAAACCACCACCAGCAACACCTGTTAAGGTGGACGCTTTCCCCCCGATAAAGCCAATGTTAGCAGCACACAGCGGCCGACCCACTTTTAGCCACCGTCAGCAAAATGCTGCCATGAAAAGGAGAAAGTAATTAATCTCTCACAGAGATGTGAGTATTCTTCACATTGTCTCATTGGCTGTGAAAGCCCCCATTTGAAGCTATTGTAGGTAAGAAAAGGAAGGCGAGATTTAGCACAGTGCCACTGGGACATGTAGCTCGCATGGCCACATCCACAGGCCTGTCAGTCGATTCAGTCTGTGTGTCAGTGAGGGCTGAATGCTATGTGAGTAAGTGGGGCACTGCAAAGCTTCTTACACAGCCATGACCGAATCCATAGGGGTCTTCTGTGGCTTGATACTTATACTGGAAACATGTGGCCACTCGGTATGACTCCTGATAAAAAGATGGTACAGTTACGATTTACTAGTATACATAACCTGACACTGAACACCACAGGGTTCCACACTCTTGATACATATTCACAGTATTTGCAAATTTCAGGCACTTGTTATGAAATGTGGATTGGGTATGTAAGGATTTTACACTAATTTGATTGAATATGATTTATGCTTTTAATAAGGCCGTACAGTACTGAGTCACCCTCGTTTCTTTATATTTTATTGGGGAAATGAGAAATGTGTGCAGTAGTTTCATTACGTAAGGCATAAACAGACAATTCTAACATGGCACGCTTAGGCTGTCAAGGTTCTGGGTCATTCTGACCCAGCATCTTCTTTTTCTTGTGTTTTTGTATTATTCTGTATTATGGTTTAGGTTCTGATTCCTTAGTTGTGCTGTTCTGACTATTATTATTATTATCCTTGTGTTAGTGTAGTTCGGTGTCTAGTCTGCGCCTGCTGTGTTTCCTGTGTTACTTTGAAAGTCCGTGTCTCATGTCAGTGTGTCTAGTTTTGCTTCCCTTGTCTTGTTAAGTCCGATTTCTCCCAGCTGCGTTTCCCTCCTGTCTCCCATTTCCTGATTACTCCAGTGTGTATTTAAGCCCTGTGTCACCTCGTTAATGTACGTTCACACCCTCATACCTGGCTGTGTGTTGTGTCTGCCTGTTAAACCTTGTTGTGATTCCTAGCGTATTTAGTTTTCTGTTCTTTTGCTGTCCAGCAATAAAAGCTGCACTCTCAGTTTAATTTTGCTGTCTTGAGTCGTGCACGTTGGTCCTCCACTCCTGCCTGCTGCACACAGATCATGACATAGGCAAGCTTTCGTGCAACATTTTTAAGTAATTATCAAGAGGAGTTGTCTGGGACTTTAAAAAGCACTTTTGTTGGTGTTGGCTGCCTTTTGTTCATTTCTCTGTCACGATTAGTCCACACTGCGTCATGTTGAAGTCCAGGCTCAAACTATGACTGAGCCTTCACCAGCTTTTACAGAAGACTGTAGACACTCAGTTTTACCGCTCTCGTCTGACCTCCTCTGCACATACTGACAAAAATTCGAAGCAAAAATCCTAATTTGGATTCATCACTCCATCAGACCTGCTGACACTGATTTTCCAATGCAGTCTGGTTCTTGTGTAATTTGGCATACTTGAGCCTTTTCTCTCCGTTTCGCTTCCTTAACAAAGTTTTCTTGACAGCCACCCTTCCACTGAGACCAGTGAGGCTTGAGTGAAGAGTACATGGATCAACAGAAGAGTCAGACAATTTTCCCCAATTTATCAAGGACATTTATCAAGAAATTAACTTTTAGATGCCGTTCGTCTGCTGTAGTTTTATAGGCCTACAAATGCACACCATGCTGACATATGCCAGGTTTTCAGCTAACACCTATTTGGGAATCACCTTGTTGGTGCAGAAAAACTATTTTATGCCTGTCACTGTGTCATCTCTGACATTTTTCACAGATTCAACTCAAGTCTGTAATGTGTAGACACAACACTTGTTCATAACTTGAATTAGGGGCCTTTTTGTGATTGAATGATTCATAGGTCAGTTTTAAGCAAGTAGTCAAGTACAAGAACTGGACTGAAAAAGAGACAAAAAGCAGTCAATGTAAAAATAAAACATTTAAAAAGACCTTCAGAAAGCCTCAAGAGCACTTTAAAAAATTACAATAAAGTCTGGCTCCTTGGAAGCAAAATATATAGAAAAGAGGGGTTGCTCAGTGTTATGTACTGCCATGACTGAGTCAGCCGGTATCAGTGTGAGTCAGTGTACTGTGTTGTCTTCTATACCTGCCAGTAGCAGGTAATAGCAGGTATTTTCTTAATTTAATGACAACAAGAAGTTTTTGAAAATCTACCTTCAGACATTATTGAGACCAAACAGAAAAAAAAAAAAAAATCACGTCCCTAACTCTTACGGAACAGGATCCACAGCAACATCATCTACAGACTTTATTAAACCAACAGTACCACGGCTCACCTACTCAGCCGCCTTTACCTTGTGTGCTTTCACTTCCCTTTGTCAGCCTGTGTGCCGTTGTCTAGGTGGCTGCTAAATCCTAAGGAGACGCTCGAGTCAATACCCCAAACACCCAGCTCTCGTACTCCGAGGGAAACCACATCACTGCTTTTATAACTATTTACATATCAAACACCTCACCCGGGGAGGACAAGTTGATGGTTCAGATAACTGCATTGGATCAACAGTCTCTGCAAAGCTTCGGTGTACGCACAAACACGCACTTCTCCTCTACGACTGTTGCATAAAATTCACCTGTTTTTAAAATTCACTGACTAATGACTGTGCAAATGCCTCATTGCAGGCTCACTGTGTTAATGAGAGTGTAATAGCGCAAATAGCTCTGCCTCCCATATAATATGTTCCCTCGGAGGAGCTCATCATATACCGATTACATGTTTCTTGATTCTCCCCTCCGTGCCATTCAGCTGGATGGGATTAAAGCACAGAGAGAGGGTAGTTGTGCGTTTTGGTGCTCTGTTAGACTGAAAAATTAGGTGTGTAGATAAGACGCACACGCAGACACACACATTCCCTCTTAGGGGTTTTCCACAGAGGGCTTTGAGGAACGGTAACTATGTTCTGCGATCAAAGGATGAAGACAAAACACACAAACACACACAAACACTACTGAGAACTGTGGTTCACAGAAAGGGCAAAAACGCTGAATCACCTTCAACTCGGAACAATAACAAAGACAGACACACAGAAAGCAGCTAGATAGACTTTCCTGTCATTTTTAATGTGCTCTTGAGCCTTTTCTAGAGCAGAAGGTCTTTTAAACTTTTCTTTCATTCCACTGCTTTTTCTCTTCTTCAATCTAGTCCTTGTACCGGACCACTTTCACAGGAATGTTTTGTTTTCACTTGTTTTTTGTTTTTTTTAATTTGTTGTTTGCCACCTAACACTGATGTATGAATCACTGAATCACAAAAAATGGCCCCTAACTCAAGAGATGAACTAGTGTTGTGTCTACACATAATAGCCAACCTAAAACTATCTAGATGAACAGCATCTAAAACTCATGTCCTTAAGAAATAGGAAACACACCAGGCAAAGACCTGACAGATACATCAACCCCTTCAGCTGATCCATCTACAGTTCACTGAAGAAGGGTGGCTGTCAAGATGTCATTCTTAAGGAAGGCTAACAGAGAGGAATGGGTATGAGGCTGAAGTGTGCCAAAATATACATGAACTGGACTCTGGAGTGATGGTTCTGAGGGAATCAAGAAAGGCAGAACATGGATTGTTTACATTAGGGCTGCAACGATTCATTGAGTATTTCGAATAATTCGATTACAAAAAATTTTCGACACAAATTCTCTGCTTCAACATTTTGTTTAATGAACAGTGGAAGATGACCTTTAAAAACTTTACTGGGAAAAAGTGAGCACCCATCAACAAACTCTGACTAGAGAAAAAAAACCCAAAATAGCCAACTCAGTAGCTGCTCCATCCGCTGTCACGCTGTCATCCACAGTGAAAAATCTGCAGTAATCCTCCAGAAGCTGTATTAAAATATGCAGATGAACTTTTAACTTGGTCTGACACCAAATTAAATTATAAAGTTTGCTGAAAGCTGACGGCAGCCATCCTTTTTTACATGGACTCGAACAGGGGTGAGTCTAAAGGGGGGCATGGTATGCACTAGACCATATTTATTTCAAGGGGTTATAACATTTTTAGACTGAAAGTGAATTTCTATAAAATACTCTCTCAATTAAATTGTGTTAATATTTAAAGATATAAAAATTAAAGTTTTTTCGCAGGCCAATAAAAATGTCCATGGGCCAGTAAAACTCTGAGCCTGAGGGATTTTAGGGTGGACACTGAATTATTGTTAATATTAATTAAGGTCTACACCATCATACTGTCGTGTTTCGTGTTTTCAGCAGCACAAAAACGTTGCATCAAAGCACAGGGCCAATTTCAGAACACTGATATGTTCGCTTCTCCTCACTATAGCCACCACATTCTCCTTTAAAGGCTTGCAAACACTTAAACATGCAGAAACACACGTACAAAAACTCAAAAGCTTTCCAAGAAGTCAAAGTGAAGATGAACTTTTTATGACTTAGTTTTGATTGCACATGTATTTTATTTGACTTTACTTTAGAGTATTTATACATTTTTGCATTTAAGAAAATGTTTTCTTAAAAAAGAAATTTTCATATGGCACAAGGGGGGGGGGGTTGACAGATGAAACAAAAAACACTCAAATTTCTAAAATGAAAACAATAATCAGGATATTTTAAAAGTATTTTTTCTGTTTTGAATATTTACTATTGCTCAATAATAAGACAAAAGTATTTCTTATCCGATTACTCGACTAATCGATGGAATAATCATTAGATTAATTTATTACTAAAATAAATGATAGCTGCAGTCCTAGTTTACAGCCATCTGTAAAACATGGTGGAGGCTCCATCATGGTTTGGGGCTTTATCTGCAGCAAGTGTCCTGTGCTGAATTTGACGTCGTATCATGTGGAGCGCACCACAGTATTTGTGGCAGTTCTGATGCTCAATCATCAGAAAGTTTATTTTGTTCATGTGAAGTAGTGTTTTCAAAGGGAGAAACAGTTTGTCACTCATCCAAGTGACTTCTTCAGTCTCAGCTGACTGCAGGTTTTCCCAACCTTACAAAGAGTACATTTGCTGTGATGTCAGTTTCTTAATCATTAATATGCAAATTGTCACAACCACTGATCATTGATGAATGGCCATGAGTACCATTCACCATGTTAATGAATATACAGGATATACAGGATCTGCTGCTGCTGATATCTTGGGATGAGAAATCAAACAGAGATTATGAAACTATTTTACTATCTTTTAATTCAGTCACACTTATTTTGAAAGAACCATTTTACAATTACATTATCTTTTTTTTTTTAAAAGCTATCATTTCAAGCTTATTAACTTTTGTTTTTACCTTAAACACTGAATTTCCATGTAGGTTTGCACGTTTCAATAAATCACTGCAACTATTTTCCACTTTCCTAGCAAAATATAAAGAAAGGACTGGCAGCTCTAGGCTTTTGCATAGTACTGTATAGTGAACCCAGTGTCCTCCACAGAGAATGAAGTCCCAGTCCCTTTGTATCTGGTCAAGTTTCTGGATCGCTACTCCAACTGTGCATGCATCTAAGTCCACAGAAATCACTTCTTTGAAACTGATGGGGTTTATAAAGATACAAAAGTCAAAGTCAGAACCAAAGCAAGACAGCAGAGTTAGTCTGGAGCGCTAAACAGGCTGCTGCTGAAATGCCTGTTTTGGTTTGACGTGCAACTACAGTGCATATAAACACCTTTAAAATTAATGAAGACAATCCTGCCATATTACTTTAGACTGACCCTCTTTCCAGCAGGGGTTTGTACAAGCTACAGCTCAATAACTTCCCCCCCAAAAAAGTAGGATTAAAGATGGTTTTACTTAAAGCCTGAGCCTTGTCTCTGTTTGCAGATCAATATCCCATTAACATGATTTCACACCTCACACGTTACAGTCAAAACAAGCAGTCACTCGTAGCAAAAAAAAGGAGTTCAAGCTGACCAAAGCACAAAGCAGATGCGCTCGAATGTTCGGTCTTGGCAGGAGGACGGCCAGAGGGAGAGATTAAAGTTGAATGAGGCATAACACAAACAGCCGCTTATTGGTCTCAGACCTTTTTCTGCCCTTTAAAGTAAATTCCAGCCCTCATTATTGTCTCAGCAGAACCACAGATCTGCCTAGCATAGACAGAGATGTTATGAGCTCAAACACATGTCCAATAAAGACAAAAAAACCAAAGTGTTCTTACCATTCATGGTTGCAGGTGGAAAGCACGGGCAGAGAGGGAAGTCCTCTACTCAGCTGGCAAGCCCTCAGACATCTGCAGAGAAAGAGCGAGAGAGAGAGAGAGAGAGAGAGAGAGAGAGATGTGAGTGTGTTATGTGTGCATTTGAGCGTGTGTGTGTGTGTGTGTGTGTGTGTGTGTGTGTGTGTGTGTGTGTCACGAAGCAAGGGGGGTATAAGTGAGGAATGCAAGCAATGCAAGTGTGAATGGGGAAGACGGCAGAAATGATACACATCCATGCAGGAGCAAAAAAAAAAAAAAAAAAAAAGGGAAAAAAATCAGCTCCTTGTTAACAAAGCAAGGAAAGCAGAGTGAGTGGCCAACATGGTGAGGGATGACAGAGGAGGGGAAGAGGCAGAGGAGAAAACGAAAAGGATGGGGACCAAATAACAGAGAAGGCCTACAGACAATGCCAGCACGGAGCAGTACACAAGAAGAGGACAGACAGCTGAAGAATAGAACTGGGGGAAGAAATGATAGTGGTCTGGGAGAAAGGCTGCTTTTATTACTGCCTGCTCTGAGATTACAGATGGTGACTGTAGTTTGGAAATCTTGATGTATCAGCTTGTTTATTTTGTCTGTGACATTTTGCTTTCTATGTATCTCGTTTGTATACTATGTAATAATACAAATTTCTGGACCTTAATAAGGCGTATGGATGCTCTTAGACAAATATTTGTGTTTTACTGAGATAAATATAGATATATGACTCTAATAAAGCAAGTACAGTTTGAAAACAATAAGAATTTATCACTGTTTGGGTGCAGTCAGCATCTAAAGTGGTATGCCAACAGGGAGCCTGGCCCATCTGATGAGATTAATTGTTGGGATCTTTGGCATAGTCCCAGGAGCAGATAAGCCCATGCAGGTAACATGGAAAACTAGCTTTATGTGTAAGTGGTTTGATCCACTCATAAACACTGTTTGTGTAAGGCATGTTTGGAGGACTAAAAGTTAGGCTTTCAAGTAGGGCTGTTCGATATATATCGGATGCTGATATGAAAACGTCTATCGGCAATATTTTTTCATTGTTTTGATGGTCACTGCAGAATTTATTTCTTAAAGTTCTCTCTTTCTCTTATATTTAATATAACCACACTATGAACGAACAAGCGACTGTTTTTATGCGACGGTAAAACCATCGCATGGCTCCGCCGTCCGCTTGTTTATTTTCCACATAAACCTTTCACAATAAAGCTGAAGATCCTGTTGAGATTTTTCAAAATAAACTGAATCACGTGAAATAGTATGCACAGTGTTTACAGATGAGAAGCTAAAAAGAGCCGTCAGGTGCTAACAAATAAACCTTAGAACAGGCCAAAAAAAATTGCGGCCGTTTCAACTTACCGTATGTCTAAAAATGTATAGTAAATGTATGCAGTTTGGCCTGCATCGGTCAATCACTCGACTCCGGGTACAGGACGCCCAGCTGAAAACACTTGACACAAGTCAAGTTGCCCGAGATTCACAGAATTTACAGACAATGTAGAATTTTTGTGATATATATCGTTGTCGGGACGATAAATGTGTTATATCGGGATATGAGATTTTGGTCATATCGCACAGCCTACTTTCAAGCCTATGAAACCAGCTGCTAAGCACGGTGGTGTTAGCATCACGCTCTGGGCTATTTTGCTGCCACTGCTACTGGTACAATGCACAAATTTGATGAAATAATGAAGAAGGAGGACTACGTCCAGATTCTTCAACTTCACCTGAAATCAACAGCTGGATAGTTGAAACTTGGACACGACTGGGTGGTCCAACAGGAACCCAAACACAAATCAAATCTGGTTTTGGGATAGATAAAGCAGACTAACATCAAGCTTCACCGACCCCACCATATTGAAGGTTTTTATACTATACTTCAAAGCCAGGTCTGTGTTAGAAAACAATAATTAAAAGCCCCAAATTACCACGACATTCAAGCTTATTTTGCATATAAACCACACCTATAGGTAGCAACTCTTTCAATCTTGTTGTTAAGATTCTGTTAGCCGCTCCACTTCACTCCATCCATTTCCTCCTTATTTCCTCTCATTTCTCTTTGCGTGCCTATAGCTAACAGGCAGTGTTTCTCCTCATCACTTTTGATTCTTGTCAGGTCTAAGCAATCTCCTTTTTTGCTTTCACTAAGTCCTTCCATCACAACTTTTTCCTCACTTCACCCCTCCCTCTGTCTTTTTTTATTTCAACTCCTCTATTTCTTATTCATCGTTCATTGAAACGTATCTCTTATGATTCCCACATAGTTTCTTTCCACTCCTACTCCCCTTCCGTTCTTATTACACTATTGCTCCATCATTTGCTTCCCTGTTTTTGTGTGAATTCCTGGAGGGGAGTCTGTGGCTATCTTGTAGTATAAATCACTGTCTGTACATGCCGGCACTGCCAATTACTTAAGAGCAATGAACAGCCCACTGAGGCTTATGCTTCGGTATATTTCGAGTGTCTGCGCCAGCGGCTCCGTGCAAACCCGCGCATATACAACATAGGCAACAAATAATTCACGCGCACTAGCAAACAATACTGACATTTATGAACTAAATTCCCAATTTTATGAAAAAAATACCAACTAAAATAGAAACACAGGAAGCAGTTACAGGAAAACAATTGTTTTATAGTGAATGGAGGCTGACACAAACTGTCTTCTGGGGATGAGTGATGATATAGATTTTAGGGAGTAAAATAATGGGGCTAATCTTCAGCAATGGATTTCACAAACTAGCTCCTTACGGCATGTTAAACAGTACAGTCAGAGTACGATCATCTTTTTCTGCATCACACTCTGCAATAGAATGGTCTTCGCATCAGTGCATTTCAGATAACATATACACACCAATATTTGTCAGTTCTATCAAAAGCAGAAATATCGAATTAACAAAAGAATTCATATTCATGTATCAATGCAGAAGTTATTTTTTGTCATTTATTTGTATGCTTGTAAGTTTTCTACAAGGGCATTTAATTAAATATCTGGATGCAATGCAAGAAATGTCTTACAGTTAGATCTATAACTAAAAGTCAGAGTCAATGTCATCGTCAGTTTTGCAATATGTACAGGACTAACACAGAATCGAAATCCCATAGTGTACAAGAGAGCTATGGAAGTATGAGAAACAGATAAATATGAAGCATGCAAGATTGTGTCGAAATATTATTAAAGCTATACACATTACTGTAGTTCTTTGTATAAAAATATGCGAGTATACATGTATTTTGCACATTACTGCCATCTATGTACAGTGTGCAAAATAAGGGACCATATCAATATGAGACTGAATGTGTATTTTACATCAAACAAACAATATGTAATTTCAGCTTTAATTAAAGCGCATTGCAAGCGTACCGCATTAGCTATTTAAGAATTACAGCCATTTTTATACACATTTCTCTGAGCCTTAACAGTAATTGGATAAATCGATAGGTAGATCTGGAGTTGATTCCACTTGCTGAACTTGTATTTGGTAACCATTCAGTAAAAGTATGAATATGAGGTCCAGAGAGACATCAGTGCAAGTGAGGGAGGCTATCATTAGGCTGGAAAACCAGAGACAGATAGCAAGAATCAACAATCTGGTACATTCTTAAATAGAATGAATGCACTGGTTAGCTCAGCAACACCGAAATGCCTGAAATACCACAGAATTATTTCCATGGTTCTCAACAGCTTCACAACAACTTACAGTACCAATGCAAGAACACTCTCAGGGAGGCACAAACTCCATAAACAACCAAGTGTTTCTCACACCAAAAAAAAAGGATATTGTTCAGTGGTCACTCAGTCAACACAACACAGCATACTCTTTAGTTACTGAAGTTGAAGCTGAATACAGAGGCCGACAAACAAGCAGCAACTGAAGGTGGCTCCAGTAAAGGCCTGATAAAGTATCTTAAAGGACCACACACAGCATTTGGTGATGCCCGTGGGTTTTAGACTTCAGACAGTTATTAACTGCTAAATATTCTCCAGCAATCCCCATATTTAAAATTATTTTAGTTGGACCAATTTCTTTTGAGTCTCTAAAAATGGGGGACCGTGCTTTTGCTAAATCCATTAAAGATAAAAGTCTGCACTTTAATCAAATGTTGATTATTTGACTTAAAATCCAGTGTAGTGGTATACAGATGCAAAATTACAACAAAGAATATGTGTCATTGTCCAAAAACATATGGACCTGACTGCAGCTTGTTCCACAAGCCTGAACATGACAACCCACGGATTGTGTGGGAAGTTTTATTTAACAAAAAACCCCCCCAAAAAACGAGATATAGTCTAGATATTATATTCTGGCACAAACTGCCTGTACATAGAAAATGCAGCTCGCCTTTACCGCAACACATTGCGATTAAGCTTATAGAAACACATTGTGCTGTACTTGCATGGCTCTTTTCAGTTCAGTGACTTTCTGGAGCCTCTGTTCCCTATCTATGACTCATCTTTGCTGGTGTGTGGATTCAAGCATCAAAATGATGATGCAAATTATGTTCTTTGGAAAGAAAGAAAGAAAGAAAAGAACAGAAAGCAAATACATGGACCTCTCTTTACACCCAGTAAAGATTTACAGTGCTCAGTCTCCCACTTCACTTGAAGTGATCTCACTTTTCCTTGTTGTTGCCATCTGTTGAAACTGTGTGGCTAACTCATCACCATACTAAAACCTCATCAGTGTCTCACCCGAGATGAGGTCCTATAAGTAATGAAATATTTTCTTAACACATATATACACAGAAAGTTGGCAGTTTGCTCATCTATGTGTATGTGTCTCTGTGTGTGAGTACATGTGCACTAGTGGAAAAAGTAATGTCTTCAAAGTATTCTATGCAATCTTCTAAGAAAAACTAAGTATCCCTCATGATTAGGGATGCCATAGTGATCTGCTGCTTAGCACTGTTATTTTCATATGCAGTCTGGTTGCTGCCTTTCTGTGTGGAGTTTATTCTATCCAGGTACTCTGGTATCCTCCCCAGTCCCATACACAGGGTTAGAGTAATTAGTGAATCTAAATTGGCCACAGGTGTGAATGGTTGTCTTTCTCCATATTTAAGCCCTGTGACAGAATGGTGACCTATCCAGGGTGTCCCCTGCCTCTCTCTACCTATGACAGCTAACATAGACTCCCCTAACTCATTTGTTTATTCACAGCACCTTCAATGTCCCACTACAGCATTTGAACCAGGTTGAGTTCTGGACTGGGCCATCGCAACACCTTGAATCTTTTCTTTTCAGCTGCTCTGCTGTGGATTTGCTGCTGTGCTTGGGATCACTGTCCTGCTACATTAGTCAAAATTCAGCTGTCAGACAGATGGACTCCCATTTGACTCTAGAATACTTTGGTATACAGAGGAGTTCATGGTTAACTCAGTGACTGCAAGGTACCCGGGACCTGTGGCTATAAAATAAGCCCAAATCATCACCCCTGCACCACCATCCTCGACCATTGGTATGAGAGGTTTGTGCTGATATGC
Source organism: Maylandia zebra (assembly GCF_041146795.1). Lineage (NCBI taxonomy): Eukaryota > Metazoa > Chordata > Actinopteri > Cichliformes > Cichlidae > Maylandia > Maylandia zebra. Next base: position 7,735,634 of record NC_135181.1, read on the forward strand.
TGCGTTTGGTTTTCTCCAAACATGGTGCTGTGCATTATGGCCAAACATCTCCACTTTGGTCTTGTCTGTCCAAGGAACATTGTTCCAGAAGTCTTGTCTAGTCTAAGCAATACTGCCATATTCCTTTTAGAGACTTTCTCCAGGCAACGCCTCCAAAAAAATCCATACTTCTACAGTCTTTTTCTAAGTGTACTCTCACAAACGTTAACACCTAACATGCTAACTGCGGCCTGTATGGTCTGAGATGATGTGTCACTGTGTTAACAAACAACTGAACTGCCAAAACGTCTGCCTCAGAGGTGCTCACACTTGATGATCATCAGTTAATCAAGTGCATTGGATTAGCACCACCTAGCTGCTTCTTACCCGCTTAAATGCTCTTAAAGGATGTACTTAGATTTTCCCAGGACTGCACAGAGTCCTGTGCAAACTTTCTTTTTCACATGGCTCTATGCTATTTGCGTGTACCTAACACTTCCATGTGCAAACATGTATAGGCCTTTAGCAGAGTTTCATCCACCCTTATACACAACCCTGTACCCTGAGGTGTACCTGGTGTCAAATATAACAATATCTCCCGTTGGCTAGGTTAGAGAAGAGACTCCACTGTTTAAACAGGACATGCTATATCCTGGATGACAACGGCACTGAATCAACAAAAGAGGAAAGAGGACACCCTCTACATCAACAGTGACTGTACCTGCACAGGTTCACAACAAAATGGTACACTGATTGAAGTCCCTTGGATGTCTGAAAATAACTTTAAAATGTCATTATGCGTCTTTGATTTGATTTACCTTGCAGCTCGGCCCCTGCTGGTATGGCAGATGTAGTGGAGAGAAACACAGTCATCTCACAATGCTACTTCAAATCATGCCAGATCCCCGAATGAACTTTTGGACACGAAATACTACAAAAATAATCATAACGGAAAATAAACCATTAAAAATTTGAGCATAGAACAAATTACTTTGCAGCGCAAGTTTAGTTCTAGTTTTGGCGTCTTTAAGAAGCAAATGAAGAACAAATGGCACATGCTATTTTCATACTTACACAGGTTGATGTTGCAAAGCCAGCAGTTGCAAAGCTAGCCTTGATGTTACACTGATGTTTAAAAATAACATTGCATTAAGCATTTTGAAAGTTTCTAATATGAGGAATAAGACATAAATCCTTTAAGGGCCAGCAGTGCTGAGGAACAAAATGAATCAAAGAACCTTTGACTCAGCCCAGCATGCTGATTGACACCTGTGTGCACCACACTGGACCGGTCTGACGTGAATATCAATGTTTCGGCCTGTGTGCGCGGAGTGTGTCCAACACACCCTCCTCACACAGAGGGGGACCCTGTTCTAGCGGACACAGCCCAGGAAGCTTTGCAAAGCCTGAGGAAGAAAGAAGCCTGTGTGCATGCGTGTGTCCTGTGTGCATGTGCTGGGATTTTCCTCCTATTCACAAGAGAGCAGACACACACAAGCGCACACATGCCACACACCTTCCCCCCAGTGGGCTGCAGGTGAAAATTGGGGACGCTTCCGACAGAAGAATCATTCTAATCCTTTTGGTACGTTTATGGGTCAGCTCAATGAAATGATTCACCTTTTTTTTGTTAACTTCCTGTACACTCCCCCCACCCCCGAAGTGAAAAACACACACTCAGCAGTACCTCCAACCTCACCTTCTTCCCCACATACTTAAGACACAATAATAATAATGCCAAATTAACCTCAATACAGCATCCATGCCACTGTAACTGCTATATGAGAATGGACTCTGAAGCACATCAGGTTCCTCTTTCACCACACCAGCGAACACGCTGGTGTATTGTACACTTATGTGAACGTGTGGATATTACGCAACGCTTTGAGTCTCGGCAGGTGGATATGCAACAGTCCCTTCTGGGATAAAGCACAGATGTCACAGAAATTGCAGTCACATGGACTTTGCCACTTCAGCAAAGAAAGTCTCCTCGTTCTGTTTTCACCGAGGGCAGCAGAACACACACATAAACACACGCACACACAAAGCAATCTCTATAATTAGTCTTTGCTGCAGTGATTCAACACGTACGTGCATAAACATCCAAAGCTGCCCCAGTCATCTCATATATAAGAATGGAAATTCACACCTTTGCTCAACTATTAAACAGCTGATGACACTTTTTTATATCAGGAAAAATAAAGATAACAGACGCATTTGACGGGCTTCGAACCGGAGGCCCTCCTCGTGTTATATTTTCCATCTTTTAACGGAGGAAGCGCCAAATGTAAGTCACCTTTTAGGGAAATTGCTGGGCCTAAGAAAGTGAGCACAGACACCCAGCAGACCGTTAAAGTGACTTTGAGAAATATCACATAGATTTTCTCCCTCAGGTTAAACACAGCAGTGATTTTCAGCATGTTTAATAGTCACAGGGAAGCATGTCATTTCCTTTAAGTAGTACCTGAGGGAACACAGGAATAACCTTTGGAGTTACACCTTTTATCATAAAAACAATATGCCATTCCCTGCTTGTCGTTGTTGCACATAGTATATATATTATCAGACAGTATATATCTAATAATATACATAGATAATTATATTATCTTGAAAAAAAGACTAGTAATTTAGAGCCTAAATCTATTTTGACTGCTTTAAAAAATGAATTTCTCTTTAAATCCAGGTTAGTTTTCCTTTTCCTCTTCTCCGCCTTATTCAAACAAGCAAAATTAATGAGTAAACAGTGAAAAGATCTGAAGAACCAGTTTTCAGCCATATGGGGTGCTCTTCATCCATAACGCAGACAAAAGACTGGCACTAGTGGCTCAGAGACAGGTTTGAGAGCTCCACATATTTTCAGGATGAAACATTAACAATGGGCTGTACTGCAGGTAGACAAACCTCGTTGTTAATACGCTGCACTGCCTCGCCTTTTTAAATGCTGGGTTTAATAAAGCAGGACATCCCACTTACCTTGAAAGAACAGGTAGAGGGGAAGAAAATCTTCAGCGACAGTATCCAGCAAGTCATGCATTTTGTTCGGTATAAGCGTGGGAATGATTTCTATTCTTTTACCTGTTGCGGTAGAATAGCGGTGCTGATCGGCATCCAGGGTGACGATCCAGCTACTGAAGAGGGGAGGATCGATCCAGCAGCCGGGCGGGTGTGGACTGGAAATGGGCGTCTTCAGTTCCAAGAGTCAAGCTACGCGGAAGTGCGCGGAAGACTTCCGGCTTTGTCTTTCAAAAATAAAACTCAAAAGGGAACGAACTACTGTTCAACTCCTTCAGATGTACAGTGCTCTGAAAAAGTTTTAAGTATATTTTTCTGGGAGAATGTGAAAGAAGTAGAGAGATTTATGAAAACGTACATAGACACATAGAAAAAGAGAGGCAAAAACCACCTTAATGACCACCTTTTCTTGTCATTTCTTTAATAATAATTATCCAGGCTTATTGAAGAACATTCATAGCTCTTTCTTTGGATTTTGGCTCTCTTTTCTTCCATTCTCCATCAATATGACCCCACATTGCTTCAGTATTGTCCACCTCCAAGCTCTGCGGAGGCCAATCCATGATCGATAGTGTTCCATTGTGTGTTTTTCTAATCACATATGCTTTTATTGCATTGTGAGTGTGTTTGGGATCATTTTCAAGCTGACAAATTAAACCGTTACCAATGAGATGAGTTCCAGATTGCAAAACATGGTAGATCAAAATCTGACTGTACCTTTCTGCATTCATAATCACATAATTTTTCAGGAGCTGTGTTTGACCTTAACTTTCAGATATGGTTCATCAGCTGTACAGTCTTTTTTTAAGGCCTGCCACTTCTTGTTTTCTATTAGTCCTTTAGTTATCCAGGTAAAACTCTCATTGAGATTAGAAATCATTCTTCTTTTGTCCTCCAATTGTCCAGTTTCTTCAAATGTTTTAAGGACACCATGCACACCATGGTGAAATATCCCAAGTTTTAAGTAATAGTTCTTTGGGAACCACCTTGTTGGTATTTACCTTTGGCATTTTTTGTGCATCCAACAAAAGAAATGGGAACAAATTATGTTTTTATGACTAGCTTTTCGTAACAAAGTACGTAAATATGATGAATGACAAGAAATTCTCAGTTCTTGGAAGCAAACTATCTCGAAATACTGTAGATGGGTGACTAATTAAATGAAGAACTTTCACACTCTGCCCCTATTGAACTCTTAGATGTAAGGTTGTCTTGAGAGATTAGGTTTATCCAAAGGTGAAACATTTCCATTCTGATGCGAGTGGTGGCTCAGTCCGCATTCTGCAAAACCTCACTAAATGCTTTGCTGTGCATTAATGAAGTCAAGCATTAGGCCAGGGAATTTCTTTAGGAACAACGATGAGCATCCCTCCAGTAGCGTCCCAGAATCAGGGAATTTTGAGGGGAAAATTTAAGTATGCCTATGTTATGCAGTTTTCTGCTCTTGCTTTATATTTTTATATACTTTATTACCTTTACTTAAGTAAAATGTCTAAATACTCCAGCCCCCCACCTTCTACTAAACCATTATCCAAAGATTCCATTAGAATTTTTGTGCAGCTCCACTTCTCATATTAATCTGTAATAGGTCACAAGGCTGCACATAAGCCTGAAAGTTGTTATCTATACCAGTCCTTCACACTGATTTTGTCTTGCTCACAAATCCCTTTTTTCTTTCATTTGTCACCTGTATGTTGGATTTTCAGCCACTTATATTAGTAATAATCAAAATCTACAAACAACTTATACAAAACATAACAGAGTGGCACCCCAAAAGACAATTTAGTGATTTGTCTTTTTGAATTTTTTATTTTAGTGAACTGGGGATAGAATTCCTTTTTAAAATCCCTAAAGCCATGTAGAAAAAGTCTTTTACTCGTTTTTCTTTTAATGGTTATATGGTTTGTAGAATATATAAGGTCCACAAAAGGAGTAAATTATGTTAGTATTGAGCACCACCAACGGCCCAATTTTGGCATTACATCAAAATCATACACCAAGTCTAATCTTTAAGCCTCTAATATGAAAATTTCAGCTACAATTAAATATGCAATACTTAGCAAATGTTAGACACATACACAAGAAAACCCAAATATTCAGGAAACCTGACAAAAACTTGTTTAAAAGTAAATATTATATTGTTGTTAATTAGGCACACTGGACTTCAGTAAGAAACTGATCAAGCATAACATTTAAACACCAAGACAATTTTTTTGGTTGGGAATACAAGTATTAATCACAAACACCTTACATTGGTTAGCGAGCTAAAAAATTTGCTCGCCACTGTAATATTTACACACATATATATATATATATAAATAAAACACACCATGACGATATGACAGGTTCGAGCTTTCAAACCTTTATACAAAATGTACATACAGTGAGCTATCAATGTGTATATTACCTCAAATATGAATACATACATTTATTTGTGTTGCAGGATCAGTTTTAGTAATTTACATTATTGTTGCCATTCTGGAAAATTATCTGAAAAACTTTTGTATATACATATTTACACAATGACGTATTTCTATGTTTGCTCATTTATAAAGTGAAATACATACATATGTAAAAAAAAAGAAAAAAGAAAAAAGAGTAAAATATATAAAACAAAAAGCAAGAGAATGATAAACATTTTACAAACAGTCCAGGATACCTCAATGGATAAAAAGAAAGAAGAAAAGGGAAAAAAAGGAAACAACATCTATGAAGTTCAACATCCAAATTCTTTGTTATAAATTAGAGTACTAAAAGGCTGCTACAGAAGGGAAATAACACATGTGGTTCCATGCTGCAGACATTTGCCCTGAAAGCTTTTGGTCAATATGAGCCATCTTTTCAGGCTTTTAACCCATAGCTCTACTATATTTGTATAGATTGAGATCGCTTTAAAAAAAAAAAAAAAAAAAAAAGAAAAGAAAGAAAAAAGATTGAACTCTCCTTCTCCATCAACAACAAAAAGCTTTTCACAGGGATTAAGGCAACATTATTCAAACTTAATGGTCTATACAAAAGACATTTTTTTTCCATTAACACTCACATTCCTGTTTAACATCCACTTCACTTTCTGCACTTCCAGCTGGCACATGTTCCTGCTCCTCTTTTATCTCTGTGTCCTGACCTACAGTTACCATGTAGTAATCCATGTATCCCTCAGTGTCTGACTCGGTTTTTATGACAGTCTCACTACTTAGAGATGCAGTTTGCACACATCCATCAGAGGGCTGTGATGACTTGCTTCCATTATTGCTTTCAGAGGTTGGACATGCGGTATGCCCAAGGGAGCCTGCAGGATGACCTGGGACTAAATTCTTGGCAGCCTCAGTGTTTAAGTCAGTTCTTACATCATCATTACCTTGGTGATAGTTTGTTTCAACATCCAGTGATGGCATATTGCCATAACGTGGATCATCTTCCTCCTCTTTAATTTGGAGGTTTCCTGGAAGAAAACCGTCACAACCTACAGTTGTGGTGGTACTGGTGGAGGTAATCGTAGGGGTATTCATGGGGGTAAGTGTAGAGGTGCTCATGGGGGCAATTGTAGGGGTATTAATGACGGTAACTGGAGGTGTAAAAATTGGGGTCATTGTTGGGTTAATCACAGGGGTAACCATAGGGTTGATTACAGAGGTAATCATAGGTGTAAAAATGGAGGTAATCGTAGGGATGTTCATAGGGTTGACATTCATCTGCATTATTGTCACTGGCTGCATTTGGATTGCATGATATGTTGCTGGCTGCACACATTGGTTTCCATCCACTCTATGAGCACTTTTATTATTTTGCAGATTTTGTGTTAAGCTCTGTGGGAGTTTGGGTCCAGACAGAAATGGTAACTTGAAGATCTTTTCTATTCCAGTATTTCGATACTGTCTGATCATCGAATGGAATTTGGTTGCAGCAGCGATTGAAAATTCCCAGCGCCTGTGATGCTGTGAGCTAATCTCAAAGTTATAGTCTAGGATGTCAAACAAAATAGCTGGGAAATACTGGTTCCTTTTCGTTGCTGCAAATTTCTGTATTTCCAACAGCACCGATGATGTCAGTAACTTCAAGTTCAGCTTTTTTTTGTCCGCTGATTTTGATGAAACATCAAGGTCCAGACCTATTTTCTTGCAAATAGGATAGAGATTTTTCTGCTTATTCTTTGTTAATGTCACAGCACTCAGAGTATTACTTAACAGCATGGCTTTTTCCTTCTTTGCTTGCATTTCCAGTTGTCTTTTTCGAACCGTTTCCTTCCATTCATTTCTCTGCACAGTGGGAAGCTCTTCTTCTGCACTCTCAATGACTTGAAATGTGCGAGGTGGCTGAATAATGAAAACTTCGCTGAACCAGGCGGGCTCTCCATCATGTGGATTCACTCTGTAGAACTGCACTGAAGGATTCATGTCTAGACTCTGCTTGTCCAAGCTGAAGTTGTGCTCAAGAACATCATTGACAAGCTTGTGCTTTGTCCCGCACAGTTTCCTGGCAAAAGAATACACCTCGCACATGACCTCCCACGTCAAAACACATGTGTCGAGTTTAAGTTTTGGGTGAGCTTTGTCCACACATAGGCTTAAACCTATTTTCTTGCAGAGAGGGTAAGTGTTCAATATTGTTTCTACTGATGCAGAAAAAGAGGTTTGATCATCTGGAGGCTTTTTTACCGTGCTGCTTGCGTTAGTAGAGATGACGCTGGTCACGGCAAGAGGATGGCAAAGCACATTACCAGAGTGAGATTCATCCTGGACAAGCTTGCCATTTTTATCTTGATGACATTTGGGGCAATCTGGAGTATATTCCTCAAAGAAAACTGACAGAGGGAGTTTAAAAAGCTTTTTCTTTTGAGGCAGGCTGAATTTTTTTGACTTCAGTGTTGTAATGGTTTGCATGAGCTGCTCTGCGAAGGCAATGTGAGATAGCTCACTGTTCAAATTTAGATCAAAATTATACTCCAGGATCTCCATGATGAAGTCTTTTGTGGATGACAGCATTGCTTCGGCAAATGTGTTAACTTCAACCATGACGCCGTTGGTCAATAACTTTGGGTCCAGATTTTGCTTTACTCCAAATCCGACATTAAAATCCATATCCAATTTCTTACACCTGGAGTAAGAATACAGTGGGCAATGTTCTCCATGAGGCACTGAGAGGATGCGTTGAATTTGATTGATACGCAATCTCCATAGAACTGAATTTAGGTCATTTTGTTGCTTGTCAGTGGAAGTGCTTACATTTTGGTGCTTGACTGTTCGAGTAGATGCAGCACTACATATTTCTGCATCTGGCTTGTATTGGCAATTCAGTTTCATGACTATTGGATAATCTCTTCGTGTGTTCTTTTGCTTTGCTTGGGCAACCCAGGTTGCCACATTTCTATGATCATTTGCAACAGGAATTTGTGCAAGAATATGTCTAGCAAGTTCAGAATTGACGTTTTGCAAATCAAGCTCAAAGTTGTGTCTGAGAACGTCCAGACAAATCTGCTCAAATGTCCCACACAACTTTTCAGCAAAGTTTGTCACTTCCATCATTGCTCCTTTGGTCAGTTTGTTGACATCAAGTTTGTTTTTCTGTTGACTGCAGCTTACATGCAACTTCAGACCAATCTCCTTGGAGAAGGGATACAGGTTCACACTTTCCTCGGATATTGTTTTCGGTGGACCAGCTGGTAAACCTGGTATAGTTGACACATGTGGGTCTGGTCTAGTTTCACCATCTGAATCAGGGGGATGTGAGGGTTCAACATCAGACTCATCCAATCTTGATATGCTGCTGTCCATGCTCTGGTATCTTGTGCCTATTGAAAACATGGAATCGGGGAGTTTAAATACCTCTTTTGAGAATTTGACTGGATCTTCATATTCCTGAAGCTGTCTTATTTTATTCATCAGTTCACATGCAATGGTGTATCTGTGGCTATTGCTCTCTAGGTCTAATGCAAAGTTCTTCTCAAGAATCTCCATGATGAATTCCTGCTGGGATGAACTCATTGCCAAGGCAAACCGAGCAACTTTATACAGAACAGAATTGGTCAGACAGTCAGCACTCAAATTTTTCTTGGGTCTAAACCCAATATTGAATTCTAGGTTAACTTTCTTGGGCCTGAAGAATGGACAGTACTCTTTGTCTAGGACTAGGAGGATTTGTTTCACACGGTGAGTACGCAGCTTCCACATGTTACTCTCCATTTCCTTTTCCTCTTCTTTCATGTCAAATTCATTTGGTACATCTGTTGGAATCTCTTCCTCCTCTTCATATTCTAGCAGCCCACTTTCATCTGGCTGACTTGGAGATGGCAGGTCCATATCTGTGTCTACGATTGCTGAACTGAAGGAACTATCAGTGGTGGTATGGAAAGGAGCAGAGATGCAAGATGATGTTGGGTTTTCTATGTCATCCTCATTCCCGCTGTTTTCTGAATCTGTGAGTGTGTCTGCTTCTATAGGACACATGTAGCAATAGTCCACTCCAACTGTTTCGTCTAGACTCAAACCCATTTCATCAAATCCAATCCTTCCTACACTATCATTGGCATAATCACTTGACACCATGGCCCTTTTCTTCTTTGCCTGCATGTCCAGCTGTCTTTTTCTGATCGTTTCTTTCCATTCATTTGTCTGCGTGGTGGATTGTCCTTCCCTTTTAACCCCAATAACAGGACATTTGCGAGGTGCCTGAATAACAAAAACATCATTGAACCAGGCATGCTCTCCTTCTCGTGGCTGTACTCTACAGAACAACATTGAAGGATTGAGGTCTAGAGTCTGTTTGTCCAAGTTGAAGTTGTGCTCAAGAATATCATTGACAAGTTTATGCTTTGTTCCACTCAGTTTCCTGGCAAAAGAATAAACCTCACACATAACACCCCAGGTCAAAGCACGTGTTTCGAGTTTACGTTTACGGTGTGCTTTACTCACGCGGAGTCTTAAACCCATTTTCCTGCATGAGGGGTAACAGCTCATTATAGTCTTTCTTGTTGCTGCAGAAATAGAGGTTCGATCATTTTGAGTACTTTCTGCCTTTGCATCAGCACAAACATCTGACCCAGTTTGGGGCTGCTCAGGGACGCGACCAGACTGCGATTTATCTTGATGACGCTTAATTCTGTCTTGATAACATTTGGGGCAATATGGAGTATATTCATCTACAGATTTTGAGTCAGGCAGTTGAAAAAGTATTTTCTTCTGAGATGCAGCTAGTTTCTTTGTCTTCATTGCTCCAGAGTTTCGCATAAGCTTCTTTCCAAAGGCATTGCGACTTGCCTCGCTGTTCAAATTTAAATCAAAGTTGTACTCCAGGATTGCTGTGATGAAATCTTTTGTAGATGACAACATTGCTTCGGCAAACGTGTTAACTTCAACCATGATGCCATTGGTAAGTAACTTTGGGTCAAGATTTAGTTTTATTCCAGATCCTACATTAAAGTCGATGCCCAATTTCTTACATCTAGAGTAAGAATAAAGTGGGCAGTGTTCTCCATGAGGTACTGAGAGGATGTGCTGAATTTGAATACGTCTCAATTTCCACAGCGCTGAGTTGAGGTCATCTTGTTGTTCAGTGTCAGTGGTACTGCTTACATCTTTGTGTACATTTTCCTCAGTAGAATCAGCTCTACATGCTTCTGTATTTGGGTTATTCTGGCAATTCAGTGTCGGGAGAATTGGGTAATCTCTTTTCGGGTGCTTCGATTTCCCATGGGTTACACGGGTCACAAGATTTCTTTCTTCATTTGCAGCCGGAATGTGTGCAAGAATATTTCTTGCAAGTTCTGAATCGACACTTTGCAAATCAAGCTCAAAGTTGTGTCTGAGAACATCCAGACAAATTTGCTCAAATGTTCCACACAACTTTTCAGCAAAGTTTGTTACTTCCATCATTGCTCCTTTGGTCAGTTTGCTGATGTCAAGTTTGTGTTTTTGTTGACTGCAGCTGACATGAAGTTTCAGACCAATCTCCTTGCAGAAGTGATAAGGATGGACATTTTTCTCTGACTTTATTTCAGGTTTGGTTTCAGTATGTGGCTTGGGTTCAGTTTCATGTAGATGGACTGGTAAATCAGTTGTAGTTACATCATTTGGACTTAGTTTAGTTTCAGCTTGTGAGTCAGGAGAATTTGAAGGAGCCATATCAGATTCCTTCACATTCGATCTGCTGCTGAGGTCTGGGCTAACAATGTCCATTCTCTGAGATGTCATTCTGAATGATGGAACAGGACGAGGAAGTTCAAAAACTTCTTTAGAGAATTTGACCGGAACCTCGCATTTCTGAAGCTGTCTTACTCTACTCATGAGTTCACATGCAAAGGTAGGTTTATAAGACTTGTTCTTCAGGCCTAAGTCAAAGTTCTTCTCAAGAATCTCCATGATGAATTCCTGCTGGGATGAATTCATTGCCAAGGCAAATCGAGCAACTTTATACAGAACAGAATTGGTCAGATAGTCACCACTCAAGTTTTTCTTGGGCCCAAACCCAATATTGAATTCCAAATTTGCTTTATTGGGCCTGAAGAATGTACAGTACTCTTTGTCTAGTACCAGCAGGATTTGTTTCACACGGTTAGCACGCAGCTTCCACATGTTACTTTCCGTTTCCATTGTCTCTTCTTCCATGTCACATTCATTTTGCATATTTGCTTTTGAATTGTATTTTCTTCTTTTCTTCAAGCTCTCGTATAGAAGTTCTTCCATAGTCAGCTGTGTGGGAGCTCTTTTAAAGGGATTTGTCTCAAAGGAAAACGGCTCATTCTTAAAATGTGGACTTATTTTAGTACCAGTGCTCTTAAGTTTTTTTCTCCTTTTCAACAGTTGGGACACGCTGAACAAAACTTGCTTTTTGTCCTGTTGATTTTGAAGGTCAAGTTCAAAATTATGCTTCAGGACACTGAGAATAATAGAGCTGTAGGATGCAATCAGTACTCTAGTAAAGTCTACCAGTTCTACCATCATACCATTTGTCAATAAACCTGGATCAAGGCTTTGTTTTGCACCACTTTCAAAGCGCAAACCAATTTCTTCACAGTAAGGGTATGAAAATGGGAGAACATCTCCTCTGATTTCTTCTTTTAACTGCGCCCCTAAGCACTCAATTTCCTCTTCATCATCGCTGACATCAGCATGTAGTCGGTCAATCTTTTTTTCAGATGTTTGTGAGCAAGGAATTTTGCTTGTATGTCTACCATTATCTTCTTTCTTCAGCTGGAAACCGAAATACTGGCAATCGGCTCCCACATTCGGTTCTTTTTTGATGCTTCTGGCACACACTGGCACAAAAGAAGAACCAAAAAGAGCAGCAATGTCAAGTTTTTCTTTAGGAGGCCTCCTCATCAGGTCCTTGAGCTTGTGTGAAATCTGAGCTCTAAAATGAATCCGTTGTTGCTCATTTTCCAAACCAAGATCAAAATTGTTCTCCAGAATGTTCATGATAAAGTGGCTTTTACCCTTTGTAACCATTTTAGCAAAGTCACAGATTTCAAGCATGACCCCGTTTGTCAGTAATTGTAAATCCAGTTTCTGTGCCGTGGATCCAACATTAAAATCTAATCCAATTTTATTGCTGTAATGGAATGGTTCGGGGCTTCTTGAGTATTTTTTTACGTGCATAATCCGCCATTGCCAGACAGTGTTGGCATCCATCCTTTTGCTGTCCTTCAGTCTATTTGGGTTGGTGTCCTCCATCTTCAGTTCCATTTTCGTATCTTTGCGCCCCCTATTCCTGTGTGGAAACAAAAATAGTATACATTATATATGAACCATAACTCATTAACTCAGTCTAAATGTACCAATTTTCACACTATAACAGCCGAGAAAAATAATAGTGCACTTTATTCTACCCACTTCATTATAATTTTGTAAGCTTTGGGTTTTGATACCGGGGCACAGACATACTGCAAGACTACAGCTAGCTCAGTACATTGCAAGCCACAGTGTACAACAGTGTGCAGGACAAAAACAAAAAAACAAAAACGCACATATCGATAGTATTTTAACAGTACGGTAGTCCTACTGAATCAGAGCTCCATTAACTTTGGCACTGGTCTACATGTGAAACAAACATGCTTACGCTGCCAGCTTCCCTAAATATTTCTTTATTTTTTTCCATCTTTTACCTTTATCTTTGAGCATATTATCTGTTCTCATACTAGACATAGGGCTGCTGTTTTGAAACTTGACCCTGAGCTAAGAATATTTATTTGTGAAATTTTACATTTTAATTATATTATCTGATTTATACCAGTGCAGATCGGACTTTTGGACTCTTACTGGCTATGATAACAGTAAGAGGCCATGATGAGACGGCCAAAGTGGGACAGACACTTGTAACCAATTGTAGTCCGAAGCTTTGGCCTATTTGTTAATAGGGACTGAGTTCAGGGCCACAGCCATTCATAACATGATCACATACGTTAAACTAAATTGGTGGGCAAACTGAGGATTCTGATCTTGAATTATTACCTAGAAATTCAGCAATAATGGCTTTTAGCCACATTGCCCAACCCCAGTTACGTCACAAAATAATTCCCAAAAGCAGCCCCCAATTTTTTTTAATATCATGAAGTAATGTAATTATATTTTAATATCATTATTAATGGTTTTTAGCATGAAGACTTTCATTTTGCTTTTGCAACCCCCCCTCAAAAAAAAAAAAAAAAAAAAAAATTACAAATAAGCAAAGTTGTTATGATGTAATGCACAATTTTTAGAGCTTTTCATTAAGTTTTATTTATTAAGTTCAAGCAGCAACTCGAGGGTTTTTTTTTTTAAAACTTCTATAACTCTTGGGTATTTGATAACATCAAATAAGCAATGCAGTGGAGTTTTTTGCACTCAGAAATGACATTGCGTGTACTCTTTAGGCATAACAAACCTATTAAATAAGAATCCCTGCATGCAGACTTTTTGAATATTTACATGACTTCATTGTACATTGTGGTGGCTGTAGACCAATCATAACCTTGATGGTTCAATCTCTGCCTGCTCCAATCTCCAGTCTAATTTCCTAAGTAGTCTTGGGCAAGATACTAAACCTCAAGTTGCTGTCTGATCCATTCATCAGGATGAGTGTGTGTGAATTAATAATAATAATAATGAATACTTTATTGATCCCCGCGGGGAAATTACTCTCTGCACTTGACCCATTCACTCAGTGAAGCAGTGGGTAGCCACTAAGCAGGCGCACCGGGGAGCAGTGTGTAGGGACGGTACCTTGCTCAGGAGTACCTCAGGGTACCCGTTCAGCGGATTCGAACCCCCGACCTACATTAGGATGTAGGCGACTCATTTCTTAGTTAATTAAATGAAGAAAAAAGTTAAATTAACTGACTAGTCTAAAACCAAGAAACAATCCTCCTGGTAGGATGTGCCCAGCAGCAACCAGGAGGTGCACCCAGGAGCTTTAGCTGTCTCTTTTCGATGTGGAGGAGTAGGCAATTGACGTGTTAACCCCTCTCAAATGACTCAACTCCTCACCCTATGACTACGGGAGCGCCCATCAGACAAAGCTAATTTCTGATGCTTGTATTCGCGATTTCATTCTAATAGTTTTGACAAACAGATGATGCCTAGATTATCATATTTATGGTGTTTCTCAACAACGATGTGCCATCTGGTGGCAGATGGTTATATTAAGTGCTTTAATTCCTCAAGTAGAAATCTGCTACATAAGAATCAGTCCAAGTGTTCACAGCCTTGTTAGTTTGAGAGCTTTTCATCTCTGGTGCATGTTTCATTTCTTGACAAGCTACTGTAATTGGCTGGAATACCAAAAGCAGATGGTAGAAATGTTTTTTTTACCTTGAGCTAGGTGCAGCAAAACTATGAAATATGCACACCAGCCAATTGTGCTATACTAATGTGCATGTTACCGAGTCAGAATCCTTAAAAATCAAAAGGCTTTCATGCTTCATTCTGCAACCTCCCCATTTCTCTACACAACAAAACACATTGTCTAAAGGTGCAGTTTCCAAGTGGAAGCTGTGCACAAAAAAAATTAAATTTGGTCCCTCCTAAACATATTTTTATTTATAATTTATTTCAAGGGGCTGTATTATACTTCTGCACTATTTTGCAGGATATATCAGAAACTTCTTTTTGTCCTGTTTTGTCTTTTTTTTTGTGTTGACAAAAAGAAAGTAAAAAGTTATCCAAAACCCTACAATATTTTAGATGTTTTTGTTTTGAATATTTTTGTTTCTAATCATTATGATCATTAATTTAAATTAAAAAAAATGGGAATGAAAGATCGTATACTTTTAGTATCGTTCAGCTTGAAGATATGTGTTTACTGCTATCGCAGTCTAAGGCACTTCTAAATTCGTTTGTACTGTATGAACAAATTCAGAGAAAAAGACTATGATCTGTGTGTGAAACTTCAGTGTACTTACTCTGGCTACTTACTCTGCCCAACATCAGCATATCCAGCATGTCTGGTACCTGCTCTGGTCCCTTTGCTGTCATCCAAGTAGCAAAGAGACCGTGTGGATACACTGTAGCCCTGCATGAAAAATGAAAAGCTTATTTGAAAAATAATAAATGTATTGATTCTTCAGCTCTTCCTTAAAGAACGATAAAAACATGCAGCCCTGTTAGACACCATCTCACAAACACTGTGGGCATGTGTTTGTGAGCTACACTTCAGTGAAAGTGGGGCCGTTAACCAGGAGAAAAACAAACCAGGTGTTCCTTTGACAAAAGGACAAACTGGGGGTATTTTTTGTCTACCACGGCACTTAAACGAAAGGATACAGACTCTTTAAAAAAAATGAGCAAATTCAACAATAATTAGTTAAAACAGCTTTACTGAATAAAAGTGAAACCTTTTGGACAGTCCTTTCCAAACAAAGCATTTTGACCAGCAGATGGCGATTATTTTGACTGCACCAAATGCTTCTGAACACTGAAGTGCATCACAATAATTCACTGAGCTATCTGGAAAAAAACACAGTCCAATTACTATTACTAAAAGGATGCCATCCATGTATTTAACACGGCAGCAGTGCTAAAAGTGGTCCAGCGGAAGAAAAACCTAATCGAGGGTTTGCATTTACTACTTTCCACCTAAACATGGCGATGTGAAGTCGTTACAAACAGCTACTTCAACGGCAAAGCGACGTCAAAAAGGAGCCCGCAAACAGGATGAAGCTTACCCAAAGTGTGCACAACATTCACATGGTCGTGGTTCTCACTTGGTAAAACTACGCACTTCTTTGCGGCACAACGTTTGAAGGATGCAGCGGAGTTGAAGTCCCTGAATTTCAGGAGGGAGACTATAGACGATGCACAGCACTGTTATGGAAGTGACGTCACAGAAGAGCACCACTACTTCAAAATAAAAGTGCAATACTTGATCGGCAAACTCAATACATTAGATGAAGCAAGGTTTGTTAAAAAACAAAACAAATGCTTGAAAAGTTGCACACAGGCTTGGATTAATCTTTAAAAAAATCTTGGAAATGGTGAAATTTAGTGTTGTAACTACGGAAGAGGATTAGGGCCACTGGGGGAAAAAAGTGGGCACGTCCTTTTTTTTCTTCTTTTCCTGAATTCTGAGGAAAAAAAGTCAGAATTCTGAGAAAAAAGAATTCTGAAAAAGAAAAAAAAGAAAAGATGTGAATGAAGTCGAATTCATTAAGTGGTACAACCGCTTAATAAATGCAAAGGCTGTAGTGACTGCTGTGTCACCTGCTGCTGTCCTAGTTTAGTTTACACTTGTAAGACTTTTATTTTGAAAGCGCATCAATTTGACCTTAGCTCTATGTCTGGGTTTGCTGAATCAGTACAAAGTTAAAAAGTTAAAAGTAAAAAGCTAAAACGATTCCATTTTCTGAGAGGCCCATGTGAAGAAGGGATGCAGTCATTTGTAAGTAATTGCATTTATAAGGCTTGTAGAACTTGTGAAGGTAGGTGGTCAAGGAAGGCGCTCAAGTGTTACACAATCTGATATTTTCATATATTGCTTCAGCTGATGAAATGATAGCTCAGAACAGGACAACTGTCTGCACATGCATACTCACAATCCATGAGATTTAAGCAAATAACCAGAAGCCACCAGGAGTCTTGATGCTTTAACTGAATTTAGAGATAAGCACAAAGAGCAATACACTACCACTAATCAATACTGCCTGATATACAATAATGGCATGTTATAGTTCTTTTTAGTAGTTTTATAAAAGAAAGATAATCAAAAGGATCTCCCAAACAGGTACTGGATCAAATGAATAAGAAAATATTGCATTTACAAAGTAAAATTCACCATCATGTAATTCTTTTCTATTATAAAATCACTAAAAGTGACTAAAGAAAGGAGAAAAAATGCTTAAATATTTTCAAAGAATCATACAGAAACCCTTTATGTCATTTCTGCAGCCATTAGCAGTAAAACCTGGTCATCTCTTCAGGCTTTCAACCCAAAACTCTATTGTTTTGAATCCTTTCCTTAGGTGTAAAGTATTCACATTCCCCCCGCCCCGTTTTTTTTTTTTTTACTGCTCTCAGTTTTTGGACCTACAGTTCACATCCTTGTTGTGCAGCCTCAATTTCTAATCCACTTTCAAAGACTGGAAATTAGGCAATTAAACTACACCCAGAAGATCCTGCAGCTTCATCTTGGACTAAATACTCAACAAGCGTCCAGCTCTGTCATAATATGGATGATATTTTTTCTCGGTGTCCAGTTCTGTTATCATATTACCACAATGTAGATCATTCTCCTTCGCCTTAATATGTAGCTTTGCTATTGCAATAATGTTACACATAAGCTATAGAAAAGGTTATTTGACTATAAAGCATATAAAATATAAATAAATATATAAAATACAATTTCCTGTAGTCAATGCTTCAAACAGTTCATGTACAAAGGTGCCTTAGGGCAAGTGAAGATTAATAAAAATAAGGGACTGGGGAAAGGTGGTAAAACTCTGAGTGAAAACTCAGAAAAGAGCATTATTTCATTCAAGGAATGCTTCACTTTTAAAGGCTCAGGTGGAAATAAATAAATATTTGAACTCCTGGGATGAATAACTCAGAAAAAACATTATCGTAAATTTAAAAATTCAATCTTAAAAATTATTTTTCCCCTTTTTCTAAGTACCAATGCAGAAATGTCTTTTAGTGCATTCTTCCAGTGGGCTGCAGGTAATGTGGGCAGAAAAAAAGCAATCTCATTAAATGAATGGCTGTGAGGAAATGGCTACTTTCTATTTTCTCTTTCACGACCTCATTAAACCCCTTTCTTATGAGTTATTAGCCTCTGTATCACCTCTCACACTGTATTTAAGCAGAATGGCCTTCATTCTTTTATTATAAGTATGCTTTAGGGTAATGGACACCTTGTGATTGCCAAATTTAAAATATGACTTCTCAAACCAGAGTTATTTTTTTTAATAATAACATAGCTACCTTTTATTTAATCTACTGCATGTTTCTCTTTCCAAACATGTCCCCACTGCTTCTTAAAAATTTCTTCAAACTGAAATCACTGGCCACAAACACAAACTAAATGCACAGAAAAGCTTATAACAAATACAGGTTTGTCTTTCTTTGCTGATGATTAAATGTAAGAAACCAAATCCAAGCTGAGAACGCCACTAACGTTTAATGGAGAAAAGAAAACAAAGTCACTTTCAGTGAAGTTTTACTATATAAATGTCTTAAATGATTCACTCAGCCATATAAACCAAACCAACCAATCAGAATTAAGTATACAGTATATACGGTTTTCAATTCAAGTGTAGCAGGAAGTGACGTCGAAATCATTGTGCCAGCCGTCTCAACAGGCCTTGGCGCTAAATGCAAAACAAAAAATAGTCCTTTGCCATTCAATGCTGAAATTCTGGAAATCCCGACACCTTTTCGTTTATAACTCATGTAAATTAAAAATCAGTTTTGTTTTTGTTTCCCCATTGTATATGATTGGCATGTAGTGCTATTCTGCTAGCTGGAGTTAGGTTCAGAAGGCTCTGAATAGCTGGTTGGGTAGATAACCCAGGTGAAGAAAGGATGTTTGGGCTTCTCTCTCCAGGCTTGCCAGCTCCTGGACGGTTGGGGCCAGAACATCTACGTGACCCTTGTAGTTACCACCTAGACAAAGACGACAGGTTTCCTGGTCAAGCTCAACACACGAGCAGACATAATAAATACTACAACCTGCCTCATGATGCTTTAATGCTCATTATAATCCTTCCAAACAACAGATATACTTTAATGTGCATATGCAACCATTCCCGTAGTCTTGTGCAGACATGTTATCCTTCCTTTTTGTCACACATACCTCCCATCGCTCTGCGCTGCCCATAGGTCACCTTTCCATCAAACTCATCCACGGGTACTTTGATGTCTGGCTCACACTGGGTGATGGTGCACTTTAAATGTTCCTCGATTTCTGAAAGGAGCTGTGATCAGAGGAAAAAGGGGAAAAAGAAATGACACAAGCAGAGTTTAAAGTGCATGATGAGGATGTGTGAGTGAAAGTATGTTGTGTGTAACTTTACTTCCCAACTGGTTTTAAAGGTGAATGTATTGGATTATTAACCTGGCACACCCCAAACCTAAGAGTGATTATGAATGCATGTGCTGCTTATACAGTCCTTTCAAAAGAACTGCTGTATCACACATGTTTGTATTTCAAACAGTAAATTGGAGCTGCTGTATCAACCAGACTAGTTTTGTGTGCATCTTTATTCACCTCTTTTTCATTATACCAGATGGTGCATCCTCCATCCTCCTTCAGTCGTGTGTTGTAGCAACCTCTGCCTCGGTTCGGGCAAACATGGTACCACACCTGCACAGGTAGAAAAGTGTACTTAAAATCACATACAAAATTCAAACTTATATGGACTAAACAGACACCTCTACTCCACCTTACCTTCTCTTTCTCCATAGCAACTAAGGAGATAGCCAATCCCATTCTGTAAGTCGAAAAGAAATTACACAACATCAATGCTACGTAGAGATTACATTATAATTTATTGTTTGTCGTCACTCAGGCACGCCATGTGAAAGTTTGAGGTGGCAATGATGATGCAGATGATCTGCTCTTGTGACCTTTAAAAGGAACAGATGGAAGAGAAGAAGATGACAAAAGGAAGAAGAAAGAAAGGAAGTAGATGACTTTGCCTTTGTCATCTACTTCCAGATTGACTTTGGCTGATTACTCCTACTTATTTAGGAACTGCGTTCCATTTCGTTAATGCTTTCACCTTCATAAGGGGCAGCCGACTAGAGTGATAGTATCCTACGTTTATCGTTGTTTAAACAAGAACTCTGTCTTTTTGTTTTCAAAGTGGCGACTTGCTAAAATGATAAATTCTAACCTTGTTTTTTTTCCCCCCTTCTTTCAGCTATTGTAGTACATACAGGGATGACTGTCCTTCTATGGAGGTTTCTTCCTGTTAAAAAGGAGTTTTTCCTTCCCACTGTTGCCAAGTGCTTGGTCAAAGGCGATCATCTGATTCTTGGGGTTCCTTTCTTTCGTTATAATATTGTAGGGTTTTACCTTAGAATATAAAGCAACTTGAGGTGGCTGTTGTTGTGATTTGGCGTTACATAAATGATGAACTGGTGTAATGCCAATAAAACTGGATTGAGTTGAATTAAATGCATGTTTGTTTTGCCCTTTAAAATCTAGACTGTAATTGGCCTGAATTATGGAAGATTTTTACTGGTGGAACTGCAGTTTGAATTTCCTGATTAACAGCAAGTAAATAATAAATACATTTATACATATATTTAACCAATACAACATAATCTTTCACACAAACTTATGAATATTAAAATGAATAAATAAGTTAAGTTATAACAAAATAAATTCAGTAGGTACCTTTCAGCTCTTCCCACTCTGCCGATACGATGGACATAGTTCTGCTTCTCATCTGGCAGAGTCACGTTAATCACTGGAGGAAGAAACCATTAACATAAATATATAAAGAAATAGATAGCAACTCTTCTGTAATGTTCACTGAATATATAATTTTTATTTGTAAAGTAATATAATTTTCTAGCAAGCATCCATATACCATAAGGAACTCCGTGGATGTCAATTCCTCTGGCAGCTACATCAGTGCAGATCAACAGCCTCACTTCTTTTCTCTGAGAACACAAACAATCCTCAAAAACACTGACTGGTTGCACTTTGTTAACCTCCTAGGACCTGACGTCCACATATGTGGACATCACCTTTTGGGTTATTTAGACCAAAATAATCAATTTTGCTCTACAAGAGCCTGATATCCACTTACGAGGACATTATACTGCTACTGTTCTATCAAAATTTTAAACGAACATCCTCATATGTGGCTCTTATTTTTCTTAAAAACCAAAATAAGGTAAAACAAAAAATCTGGTAATTCTTTGTTTTTACATTCATTGGGCCCCAATATGCCCAAATATCAAAGAGAAATAAAAAATGCATGCCGTGGAAGAGTTCGGGTCTTAGGAGGTTAAACAGCATAAGCAGGTTATGATTTTTGCTTTGTTTAGCTTTTTTTGTTATTTTACCTTGAAGCGCTCCAGGTTATTTTTCCGCTCATTAGGCTTACGATCGCCATGGAGGCAAACACAGGACAACTGGTGACCTTTGCTATTTGGACCTGAAGAAGACACACATGAACTCAGCCATTTGTAACTGGGGGAAAAAGACCAAGTATTCATATTTAACTGTGTCTTTTTTCACTTTCTAAACTTCTGTAGTGGCTCAAACAAAAACATCTAAATTGTTCCAACACAGCCTACCTCCTCCTTGCTGAATGAAGTACTGCTCCATGTTGTCACAGTCAATTTTGGTACGACAGAAGATTATAGCCTGGTCCATTTTGTGTTCTTTAATGGCTCTCACTGTGTACTCGCCCTTCAGGATTTTGATGGCCTCTGACCACATTTCTGACTCACAAAAAGACACACACACACCTTTACTGAAGTTCATATTAAGGTAAGTGTTATCTGTGTTGTTTATGTGATGTGTATACTGACTGGAGTGAATGGACAATAATGATATTTTACACTTTCTATCAGGGTGATGAAGATGAGCGGTCTGAACTGTGCTGCTCAACTGCACCTACCTGCAGTATTGACTCCTGGTCTGGTGTTATCATTTGAATGAACTTCATCAGTCTACCCAGAGAAACAGAGGAAACAGCTAAATCACCACAACTCTAAACTAAGACAAAGACATGATAACAACATACATAGTGTAGAATAAAAAGGTGATTATTCCTCCACCCAAGTCTGAAACACAGCCGAATTGCTTAACTTGATGTTTCAGTACTTTTCTGTTTATTCGGTTTCCTTCCCCGAGCACGAGGAACTCACCCGGATGTGGTTCTTGCCGAGGCGCTCCCACAGATGGTCGCTCTTCGGATTGACGGGCACCACTATGTGGTGGACAGACTCCGGAACAGAGTCCTCCCCCTTCAGATCCACCCAGGTGGGAAAGTGCATGATGCGCTCGGATAACTTCTTCACATCGAATGAATGCAGTGTCGCTGAGCATACAATGACCTGGAAAATAAAGAGATCGTCACCTAAACTACTAATGCCAGCAAACATCCTTCTACTACAACATCTATCATAGTACACAGGTTTAATTTCACACATGTAATTTATGCTCAGCATTACCTGCAGTCTCTTGCCATCAGAGGTGACCTGGGGGATTTGATTATGGATCCTGTTGATGAAGTCTGTATAACCTGCTGACAGGAGGCCGTCCTGAGATACACAAAAGACACAAAATAGTTAAGGGATTTTATGCTATATTATATATATCAACCATAAAAAACCCCAAAACAAAACATATGTGTAATCTATAAAAAAAACAAAAAGAATTCACATACACACTCATCCAGCACCAGAAAGCGGACTTCGGACAAACTCAGTTTCCCAGTGGAAATGAGGTCATCCAATCTACCAGGTGTTCCCACCACAATGTCAATCTAATTATAAGATGACACCAGGAAAAAAAGAGGAAAAATGGCATCCAATTAAAAAACATATTTCAACAATTTGATTTACAGTAATTAAAACTACCGGTAAGTCAACGTTTTTTGTTTTTTTGGGGATGGGAGTAGGCGTAACTGTACGTGTCACATACCCCCTGTTCCAGAGCAGCCAGCTGGTCTTTGGCAGCCACACCACCAATCACCAGCAGCTCCCTGCAATGACAGACTGACAAATTACCAAAATAGCACGGCTCCATCTGGTGGTGTAAAAACGCAGGCAAATGATGTTTTTAAAGGGATGACAGAATAATCTGGATTGTTACTACAAATGCATTTTTATTTCTTTTTTTAAGTCGAGGTTTTTTTCAGTTTGTGTCACTCAGTGTCGATACCACCTCCATGGTGTCATACCTGAGTTTGGGATTATCCACATATTTCTTAAACTGCGTGACATTGTTGAGGGTTTGTTCAGCCAGTTCTTTAGACGGCTCAATGATCAGGGCTTTGGGTGAATTTGAGGATGTTTTCACCTGACTCACGTTGGCACTGCCTGCACAATCACAGAAGAAATATTGTACTTGGCATACTCAAATTTGAAAATGTACCTTGTTTTAACACCAGTGAGTGAAAGAAGGCATATACCGTAAAAGGAACAATCTTGTCTTAAGTGCCTGAAATGAGGTTGAAAGCACACACCTGTCTGAGAAGATTTGACAGCATGACCCTCTGGTGCCTGGTCCAGGGCAACAAATCCACTCTTAGGGGGGTGTTTAAAGTCTTCTCCTCCAAAGTTAAACTTTAGCTCTGCATTCTGTAAAACAGAAAAGATGATGGTGTCAGTCAGGCATCAGTTTTATATGTTCTCTGCCATCACTGTGTTGTCATATCCGTCGATACCTTGAGCACACAGGAAGCAAAGAAAGCTTGATTCTTCAGATTTTGAGGGATTTCAAAAGCCACACCCAGGTCGTTACCTGATGAAAAAAAACACAACATAAACCAATTATGAGTTATTTCTCTATTTCTAACAACTTTGAATAGGTTATTTATTTTTTATAATAGAAAAACTGGGACCATACCATTTTTAGAGAATGAAATTTGGCTCTTTTCTAGATCCAGGTAGCATCCAATAGTGTCATGCATGGTAAACTCCTAAAAAAAAACAGCAAAGAGAACCCATTTAAAAAAATCATTCCCAAATTTCTTTAAACGTGTAAATAATATGATCTTTCATTATCTGTTACCTCCCCATAGCTGTCAAACTGCTTGTTGTTGGATTTCTTTCCAGTCCCACCAAAACCAAACCCATATTTATCAGTTCCTAGAAAGAAAAACAAAGAGTCTGGTGTTAAATTACAGTAGTGCCCTGGTGAAATAAATTGTTTAAAGTGGAGCATTTTCTGCTGCATTAATACTGTAGATGGTAGAAAAGAATACCCAGGTCCAGAGCCGCCTGACTGGTAGACCAACCCACCCGGCACAGGCCCTGGTCATGGCAGGTCACCTCATAGCAGTACTTCCCTAAACAGAAAAACAAACATATAAGGACTGATAATAATTTACACTTTTATGTTTCTTGATCCATCATACGATTATTTGATTCTCTGATCACTCCGTAAGCACTTGTGTACATCACACACCTTTGGTGACACCTTTAGTGGAGCGACAGCCATGCCACTCTTTGAACTCCCTGCTCTGGCAGCACAGTCCATCTGACCCAATTGCTAAGAAGAAAAACATTAAAAGGCAATGAGCAGATGTTGTTTAAAAAATCAAAACAAAAAGCTGGAAAGTGACATTTACATAAACATTGCATGTTTATGATCTGTTCTTACCGAAGGCTGTACTGCGATCATAAGGATTCATCTGCCAGCTGTTGAAAACTGAGACAAAACAAAAGAAGAGCAGGTCAAACACCTGCAGAACACTCTATACTGTCTACCCAACATTAAAAGTCTTAATTTATATGCACACATTTAAGATGGGATATGAATCATGAAGCCTGAAACCAAATAACTGATTAAATATTCTCACTGGCTCCTCCAGTTTTAATAGAGGCTCTGCCCTTTTTGCCCTCCTGCTGATCCTTCAAGGTCTCGTACACAATCTGGATCACAGGGATACTGAAGGCCTGAGGAGGACAATGGGAAACTGTCATGACTCAGTAAGTGTGAAAATAAATATATACAGTGTAGACATACAAAGAAGAAAAAAAAGAAGGCATTTCTCCCAAGTTTGTGTCGCTGTTAAGTACTTACTCCTGTTTTGCCACTGCCAGTTTCCGCAGCCTTAGAAGACAGAAAAGTCAGATGTCAGCCTCGCAGCAGAGTGCAAATATCTGTGAGCCAAATGTGTCCAGAGAACCAAGCTTACCATGAGCACATCTCCTCCACCAAGGATGAGGGGGATGGACTCCGCCTGGATGTCAGTAGGCAACCTGAAAACCGATTATACATTTAGTCAGTTTGATATCAAATATTAAAATGTAAGCATACAACAGCATGCATGATTTTGCAAATTTGTAGCTGGACTCACAGCCAGTCCATCTCTTCCACAGCCTGCGCGATTTCAGGCATTACCCCCATTTCTGTTACATAAAAACACATATTAAATGGTTGAGTGGGCTTACGTAGCTTCAAAACGACAGTTGATGTGTAAGCAATTTAAAACCGTAACGTCAAAATTAAGTAGGAATGTAAAAATCTCACCACCAAACGCTGCCATTGCTGCTGCTAGTACAAGTGCAACGCAACCGGATGTGCCGGTCAGCAAATGCTCCCCCTCAACAGCCAAGAAAAAATAGTTCCGGATAGTGAACAAGTTCGTAAAAACAAAGCGGGGGGTTGAGAAAAAATGTCGCTTGTGGACTTGAGATACAAAAGCTAATATTAACATTTATAATAAGCCAAATAAAATCACAAAACCGCTTTTATAGACGGCTAGCAACAGTTCAATTACAAACGCGTTTCTTTATAATTTGTCCCTGCTTGTCGCCGTAGATTTCTGACAGCTGTAAACATGGCCGAAGAAAGCTTAATTGAGGGCGAAGAAGAAAACATTTTATACGATTTACTGGTTATTACTGAATGGCCTCCAGAGACGGACACTCAGGTTGGTAGCTTTCACTTTTGCGGTTTTTTATTCACGGCGTAGCTCTTGTGGTGAGCAGCTATCTGTAGAAATGACCAGCGAAAGACAACCGCCTTGAGTTTCGTGGGGTCAGCCGCCCAGAGCCACGTAGCACAAATACATGATAAGTTGCAGTTGGTTGTCTTGATAAACAAAGTTTCACCTTTCCGTCGCACGTCATACACCACACAGCAGAGCAGCAAGTGCTCATTTAGCACTAGTGTCCTGCATACCTTTCATTTACCTGCAGCTTTTATAATGATCTAAAATCAAAAATCTGCTCTGTCAGAGAAACGACCTATCACTAGGTTTCATTAAAACTCCAGAATGAAATTGGAAAATCAATATCAAAATATGGCAATCGCAGCTCATCTGTTACTATTTTACATTGCAGTTGCGAGGCAACAAGGAGTACAGCACCTCTCTAATTGCAAAAGCTGTGACAGGTAAGTTCTGATTTTCGTTGCCATGGTGTGATAATATGCATGCATGCATATGTTGCATATATACAGCTATACAGCACTTGCCCGAAGCAGTTACATCCTCACATTGATTGTAGCTATTCTAAAATGATCAATAAACTTACCAACAGTCCACCACGCCAATCTTTATATGTATTTTGCTTGATGTTCTTTTATTTATGACACCAGAATACAGTATGGAGATCATAGAGGCTGGAAGGCATACAATCTTCTTACTGAGATATTAAAGTCCATCCAGCATCCAGTACTGTGCAAAAGTCTTGATTCATGAGTTCATCTTGAGTTAATCTATTTTCATATTTCATTAGGAAAATGGAAAACAGGTGTGGTGATTTATTGACACTGCAAATTAAACAAAATCTGTGAAAGTCTATTTTCCTCATTCAAAAATGATCATATCATGTGATAGATCATATCATATTTTATCATATCACAACATGATGCTAGAGTCTGTTATAGATGACAGTTTCTCTCCATATTCTAATGTAAATGCTTCCAGAAACATTGATCCTGTTTGGCTTAATCTCTGAGACTGAGGCTAGTGTTGTCCAGATCTCAGCTGTTACTTTAAGCTGTGCAACTGAGGATTGTGTGTGGAGTTCTCTGATGTTTACATCAGTTTTTCCCCAGGATTTTCAGGATTCCTCCCACCAGAAAAACAATCTCCATGGTAATCTGAATCTCCAAATTGGTCCAAATAGTCAATAAAAAATCAAATAAACAAGCCAGGAACATTTCTGCAATTGTAGTCAAGGTGGAATAACAGAATACTATAAAAAAGAATAAAATTCTAGCCTACAACACTATTCTTAAGAAAACCCTGTTTAATAAACATCAAAATTTTATTGATAAGGCATCATTTTTAACATCATTCTGTTTGCGCCATGTCCCTTTAGCGTTGCCTCCTTATAAAAGAGGAAAACCGCTTGCTTCAGTTTGGATGTGAGTGAAGTAAAGCTGAGTCTGTGCTTGTGGCCCAGAGTCCATATGCATATGAGCATATGATAGCATTAAATTTTAAGGCTGATAACATATTGCCACGTGTGCTAGGATCTCAATAGTTTGCACCAGAAGTGTGTTTAAAAAAACAACAAGCAAGTAAAATCAGTAACAATGAAACAAAGAGAAAAAACTAAACTGTACGTGATCAGACATTTATTAATAACTACCTGTCATACATTTCTTACAGGCCCTTTCCGCTTGATCCTTCACTATTTGTGGTACAGGTAAGCCATTATTATTTTAAAAAGGATTGCTGTCTGCTCCAGGCATGACTTGCTGTTATTTCACCAGTGTAAACAACAAACATGCTGCATAAAGCTGTGACTCCTAGTGCTTAATATTAATCCGATTTTTACAGATACGCATTACATATTTCATAACAATCCCAAACCTTATGGATGAAGTAATGTGATTGTTTTTCTTTGGCTTTGACTATGAAAATCTTGTGTCGGGAAGACTTTTAGTAATGTGATGTACATAGTGACAAGAACTTTATTCTGATTTTGTTTTCTGTCTTGGTAAAAATATTTGAGTATTAAATGCGCTAAAAATTAACACGCTTCATTGCTGTTTTTTAAGTGACGCAATAAGCAGCAGCACTAACAGTGCTACTGAACTGTAAAAGGAATAGTGTCAACTCTTTTACTTTGAGACATTGTAGATCAACAGATGTAACTTGGCAATGCAGATTAAAAAATATCATAATTTTAGTTTTATTATAGGTGAAAAATAAATTATATTATTAATTATTGTGATTTTTAAATAATTAATAATAACATAGTAAAGCTAAATGACGATACAGCCGTTAACATTATATTGACATAAAGTCAAAACATTTCAAACAGAAAGTTCTTGGTATTTGAAATAAGGCCCCTTTCTTGTCTGCTATGTCTTTAAAAAAAATATCAAATTTATCAGAATTTGTTACAATGTACATCATGTTTCAAATGAGATGTTCAAAATGTGGACTTTTTGCATACTGTTTTAATCAGTATGTCCCTCTGAAAAAATGCTGCCCATGCATATATGCTATACCGTCTACCGTCTTAAATGTTTAATTGTAAAAGGCAATAAAAATGCTTCTTTTTTTTTTTCCTTTTAGACGTGTATCTTGAATATATATTTATAGTGCTATAGTACATTATATTGCTAACTAAGATGACAGCTTACTGCAACCCATAACACAAGTCAGTCATTGGCTTAGGTCAGGGGTGTCAAACATAAGGCCTGGGGTCCAGAATCAGTCTGGGAAAGACTCAAATTTGGCCCACAACTTGGCCAACTAATTTACCCACTGTTGTGAAAAGAGAGCAGCCAAAAGTAGCTTCATATTGACCCACATGTTTTGTAGGTAAATGTTACATCAGTCTGAAAATATTCTTCTCACACTCTCCCGATATATAACACTAACACACGCAACGATTTTTCCTGCGGTAGATTCTGTAATTCTCTAGCACCAAGGCCTGCTTATCCTCTCAGCGGGTGGTTTGCTGGCAACATCAATAACCTTATTAAATATTTAAGAACTCCTCCAGCCATGTTTATGTCCCAGTTCCCCTTCTCTTTCTGTGGATGAGAACGTATTAGCAATTGTATTGGATAGAATGAGGCTGTTGTCCACATGCTGTGCTATTTGCATTTGTTGAATGGGGGAACGTGTTCAGCCGAAAACACGTTTACACATATTTATATTTGTGTTTAAATATTGTAGAAAACATACGTGCTGTGGCTAATGTTGCTAACTACTGTATTCAAAAACGAGGCTGTACAGACAGGAAAAAAAAATCTATATAAATTATGAATGAACCCCCCCCCCCCAATACCCACCCACAATACAAAATTTTCTTTCCAGTCATTGTACCTGTTTGATTTCATAGTGATCTTTTTGCATTTGTTAAGTCACTTAACGCTGACCTTTGAGTCATTCAAGCATAAAAAGGCTCCTAACTAAAGGGATGAACCGTTGTTGTGTCTATACAAAGGACCAGTTTAAAACTGTAGCATTATCAAGAAAGCTCCTCACTGTGAGTGAAGACAAAGTAAACTGTGGCCAGGACGATTATGAAAATGTTCATAATATATAATTTAAATCACTCTCATCCAGCTGAATATGAACATTTTAAAGACTTTAACAAAGGCAAAGTAGGTAAAGCTAAAGCTGTCCAGAGCTCCAAGCCAACCATAATCCAGCAGCCTCAGTATGAGCAACATATCAAAGCAGGAAAGTTGTGGAGTTGAGTGAAAAAGAGAAAGACATTGATATGGTGTTATTGTCTGACGTTATTAACATAATGGATGCACGTAACTGACATTTGTTTTATTATATACAGTAAATCTGTTGCACCTGCCTTTGTTTTGGTAGAGAAGAAAATTGATTGATGAATATCCTGACAGTTATAGTTCTTGGAAAGGAAATCAAAATCAGCAAATCAAAGTCACTCATTTTTAAAATGAGTGACTTTGATTTGAGTTGACTTGATTTTAATAAAATAACATAATGTAGTTACATCCAACAAATTATATAAAACCTATATAAAATCACTTGTAATATAATTTGTATGCACTAGACCTTTTAGGTAAAGTACTCTGTTAATGTACCTACTGATTAATGGTTAACCTGTTATAATTTGTTTTTTCTTCTCGTTTATTTGACCTTGTGTTTCCCAGCCCCTCAAGCTCGTCCCTGCCTCTCGGTCTTGTCCGCCTGGCAAACAAGCAGATCAACTGGCAGCTGGTGCTTGCAAGGTGCAACAAAAACACACACGCTCACTTACAGACATGCTCCGTCTCTGTAATCAATACCTGAATGTGAGCTACTTTGTTGCTGACACACACTAAGTCTTTCTCTCTCTCCCCTTGCCTATCCCCTCAGCCAATCATTTAATTGCACTCATTACAACAGACAAACCAAGTAGAAAGGCAGTTTTTAATTGACTATCGATTCCACCATCCGAGACAGTGAGAAGCGTGGTCAAAGATGCTGCAGATGTCCATTAGTTTGATGTGGCTGATTTCCGTCTGCCCCTATATCTTTTCTCTCTCATTTCATTTCCTCTGAAACTCTTTTTGCTACGCTTAATGCTCCCGATTATTACTGTTCCTTCTCTCTTTCAGCAGTCCAACCTGGACATTTATTCCCATCTTTATCATTCACCCCCCCCCCCCCCCCCCCCCACACACACACACACACACACAATATCCCACACATAATCTTTTCACTCTTGAGGGTCTTCATCTAATTTTGATTTATATTATAGACAATACCATCTATTTATGTCTTTCTTTCTTTGCTCTTCTGCTTTTCTTCTGTTCTCTTTGATTTTTTTTTTTCAGTGATTCCTGACCCATTCTCTTGTTTTACTCCACAGCAATGGCAAACTGTTGGCAGTGGTTCAAGATCAGTGTGTGGAAATTAGGTAATTACTGAACTCTGTCTCTCTCTTTGAGGCTGTGTGTTTGTGTGTGTGTGAGTGATAGTCTTAATTAAGGGGGTGATTTATCACATCTCGCTTTAACAAAGAAGTCCAATGTCAGCTTGCATTTAAAAGATGAAAACTGTGTTTCGAGCATCAGTACAGAGTGTAATCCATCACAGGAAAATATTTGAATCA
The DNA here is from genome assembly GCF_041146795.1 of Maylandia zebra. Lineage (NCBI taxonomy): Eukaryota > Metazoa > Chordata > Actinopteri > Cichliformes > Cichlidae > Maylandia > Maylandia zebra. Next base: position 7,766,764 of record NC_135181.1, read on the forward strand.
GTTTAGTGTACTTTCGTAGCACCCATCTGAAAAAATTCAAGCTAACAATGGAAACACCAATGCTTCCCTTTTCATTTGTGGGTGTATAAGGAAAGCGATCAAAACATACACACGCATGAATATCTGTGTGTTCTTTTTCAGTGCTTGTAATTATTTCCTGACATAAATCCAATTTCCCTGTGCGCAGAAAAAATGCACTCAGTCAGCAGTGTGCTTCACTGACATAATGTAGTGCTTTAAAATGAGCAAAATTTCAAAATGAAAATCTATAGCCGTGAACTAGATATATTAGGATGCCTTACTCTCTGGAGACTAATCGTACACTCATTGTAAAGCGTTTGCTCCACGTGACCCTTTGTGTAACTGGAAGGCGGTTTCATACATGGAGCAATATGAAAAAGCTGAATGTTTCTGTTTCTCAGTATGCTCAAATTTAAATGTAGTTGACCTTTTATGATCAGGTCAGGTCTCTTCGCTTTTGCCTCTGCTTGATAGTGTGGGCTACTCTTTTGTCCTTTTTTCACACTGTTGTTGTTTAATCACAACGTTTTATAGCTGCGCTTCATGGCATGAATTGAGTTGTGTGAGTGGGTGTTAAGTCAGCTCAAGGCCTTATCCCCTGAGCTCCTTTAAGAGTCTGTCGAAACACTGCCTACCCCCACTTGTCTGCTTGATCTATTGAGCTACTTTAGTTGGCAGGCCGTCAGTGGCTGTTATAACCCAACTTATACCAGTTCGTATAAGAAGTGTATCAATGTCTCACTGTGCAATACCACCTCTCCTTACTTTTTTTTTTTCTGTGTGTGCACGTTTCCTCCTCAGGTCTGTGAGAGATGACTTTGGCTCACTCATTGGGAAGTGCCAGGGTAAGACCTTGTCCCTGTGTATTATCAGTCACATTCTTGTTCCTGGTAAATGACGATTAAATCGCCATAACTTACTTCACTAAGCACTCCATTTGTTTTATAAATGTGGGGGTTAATGTTGTAGAGTACAGTGTGTGTGCCCTTGTACTCCTTTATGTGGTATGTCAGATGCTTTGAGTTTATTTAAGAGATATCTGGTTTGTGTGTGTGTTTTCATATACCATGTAATGAACTACTCTAGTTACACGTATATGAATAGAAAAGATTGCAATTTTACTGTGTTAATGCCTTAAAGTCTAGAACCCAAAAATCCAACCTTTCGTTGCTTTATTGTTGTTTAATTTTGTATTTATTGTTCTGTTAGTCTGAGCGCAGGTGACTAACTCAGAAATAGAAAACATTTTTAAGGTCTCTGGTGGATAAACTATGCACCATCAACACTCTCCTATCTCTTCTTTTCTTAATTTTTTTTTATCTCTTGGTCATAATAAATGCCAGAAGGAAAGAATTGGTGAACATCTGCTTTGGTTCTTTTGTGGTTTATGAGCCCTTTTGGTGCTAGTTTTTAATAATGTAGGTTTATTTTGTGTTTTCAGCTTAATAATGGCATCCTTAATTTGCATCAACATCCCATTGGACCTCATGTTGAGAGTTGAACAGCTATGAAATACAAGTTTAATAAGTGAACGCATTTGCCTGAATCCGAGCAAAGCATAAAAAATCTTGAATCAACTCCAGACTTTTTATTTGCTTAATATTTCATAGCATAACAAGGGAACAGGCCTCACCTGGACATCAAACTGCTGGCTGTAATTCAGTTAATGCAATACTTTAGTAATCCTCCTTCAGTTAAAGCTGAAAGTCTGCACTTTGTTTGTGTTAAAATACACTCTAGTCTTGTAGAAAGGCAAAATTGCAAGAATTGTTATTGCACAAATACTCAGGATTCCGATTGTGTATTAGAAATGGTATACACATCACAAGCCTTGCAGCTGACTGACAACCTGTCCAGTCTGCCACCCCATGATAGCTGGGATACGCTCCAGCCTCCCAATGACCCTGAACATACTGTTGGTTTCACATTAAGTTACTGGACATATTAAATATCCTAGCTATACTGTTTTAGGATTAGGAATCCACCAAATAGCTACTGTGGCATCCACCTCTGATGTCAGTATGCCTCTGACAGCAGGCATTACACTAGTAGAATACAACCAGTGTAGCTAAATAATAAGCATTGTGTATTTACAGTGTTTTTATTTATTTAGAACTGTAGCATGTGTATACAAAACCTCATAAAATCAAATTGATGTTAAAAGCAATAACTGTAAACGCTGTAGGTATTAAAGCTGATTTACATCCCCTGAATAATTAGAAGAAATTATGTATTTGGATCAGCAGTCCTTAATTTGGAGACTTGTTTCTACAAATGATCCCACACAATCCTTCAGGGCATATTGTCAGATTTTCTAGATGCATAAATTAGAGTACTGTGATGACGTTGAACGGTGTCGATTCACTGGCGTCTGTGGATCACTGCAGAGTAAACCGCTGTTATGAATCTGCTGTGAATGAAAGCTGGGAAACAAAGGAATCGGAGCTGCTTCGTGTGGCATCTTTCCATCTGCAGCTATCAAAAGTCCACTCTGTGATTGAGGTTGACTCTTAAGCTGTAGTTCTAAATTCACTGTATGTAAATTGAACATTATGTTATGCACAATATTTGTTGTGCTTCTTAACGTCTGCTCTGAGCTTGGAGTGTGTGTGAGACTGTGTGAAAGACACGTGAACAGCATCCGGGATAATCACCTCGGTGTCTACATGATCGCTCATTAAACGCAGCCTTGTTGTGACAGATAAAAACAGTTATTCTTAATTAGACGATGAAATTGTGTGCTGTGTTAGTTTTATTGCCGTATCTGAACATAGGTAAGCCCCAACTTTCTGTGAGCTCAGACGTTTAAAACATATAATGCTGAAGTGTCTTCTAATGCAGTTGGACAGATTTAGATGTTTTATATTTATGGTTTGTTTATTTTTTGTTGTTTTTGTTTATTTAAGCCTACAGTGGTTATGTAACAAATCCAGATATAATCCACCCCCCAGCACTAATGGACCACTTGGTTCATAAATTACCTTACTCAACACCGTTTCCTACATAAGTGTAATAATTTTGATCTGATAAGCTACTGAATAATACTACATTTTAAGGCGCTATATCTAAGCATTTTACTCTGAAAGTTCAGCCATCCCTGGCCCAGACTCATGATCTACTTCTCCTATTTTGGACAGGGCACTATATAGTCTCCCTGTGAAGAGAGTGCACTTTAAGACTGTGAAATCGAACTTGGTTTATAAAATGCTTACATATATAAGACCTGTAGGTCCACTCAGCGAACACTTCAACAGGTCCACCTTGCTAGTACCCGCTTTTTGCCTTCAGAACTGCCTCAGCTCTTTGTTGCATTCAGCCTCAGTTTTCTGTCTGTAGCTGAAAGGAGTGGCTGCTGTAGCCCATCTGCTTGCAGTTCAATTTCATACATAAAAGATGGATTTAGTCTACATTTGCTGCAATGCTGGCATGTTTCCCCTGGGAACCCACTGCTGTTCCCACTGCTCATGCTGATCACAAACCTTTGCAACCTGTTGCAACTGCAGTAGAATTGAGCTCAAGCCAATCAAACACCCTCGTCTTAAACCAGGTTCTCTTTCTGACAGAAGCTGTCAGGAGGGGGTAAATCCAGGCAGGTCTGTTAGAATAACAGGCAATATAATGGGATGGTTACTATGGCTTCTAAAAGTGTCTGAACAATAAATTGACAATACTGGCGTCAATTCAAATATGAGAAGTGTCGCTGCCAGATTCCCTTTGCCGTCCTTTATGTTTCTGATATTTCTAGGCATTACAAACAAGAAGGCATTGGTCATGAGTGTATACACTCTTCTTTCACTTTGTTAGGTACAGCTTGCTGGTAATTGGTTGGACCCCCTTTTTCCTTCAGAACAACAAGGTGCATGAAAACATTCCTCAGAGACTTTGGTCCATATTGACATGATAGCAATCACACAGTTGCTGCAGATTGGTGGGCTGCACATACCTGTTGTGTTCATCCCAAAGGAGCTCTATTGGGATGAGCTCTGGTGACTGTGGAGGGCATTTGAGCTTTGTGACAACAGACATCAGAAGTAGTAGAGTGTGGTCATAAAGGGATGGTCAGGAATAATGCTTGGATATGCTGCAGCATTTAAATGACGGGGACCAAAGTGTGCCAAGAATCACCACCACCAGCCTGAACAGTTGACATAAAGTGAGATAGATCCATGCTTTCACGTTGTTTACGTCAATTTCTGACCCTACCATTCCAATGTGGATGTATGCAGGAAAATTCAAGTAGATAAGCAATTTGTGAAATACTAAGACCAGCCAATCTGGCACCAACAACTAAGCCACATTCAGAGTCACTTAAATCGCCTTTCCTCCCCATTCTGATGTTTGGTTTAAACTTCAGCAGGTCTCTTTACCATGTTAACGTTCCTCAATGCATTAATTTGCAACTAGGGCTGTTCGATGTAACGATATATATCGGATGACGATATAAAAACGTCTATCGTTTCATTTTATGCTATCGTTTGTTTCGTGGTGTCGCAAAATAAACTGTTTACGGCAATATTTTTTTCATCGTTTTGATGGTCACCGTAGTGGCTATATTCATTTCTTAAAGTTCTCTCTTTCTCTTATATTTAATATAACCACACTACTGACGGACAAGCGCCTGTTTTTATGCGTTTTGGTTAGCAACAACGACGGTAACAGCATCGCGTGTCCGCTTGTTTATGTTCCACATAAACCTTTCACAATAAAGCTCAAGTTCCTGTTGAGACTTTTCAAAATAAACTGAATCACGTGAAAGAGCAGATTATTTACGGATGAGAAGTAAAAAAAGAGCCGACAGGTGCTAAAAAATAAACCTTAGACTCAAACTTAAAACAAGCTTTTCCCCGCAACACGCTGTGTAATAAATACTCACAAAGAAAACGGTGGCCGTTACAACTTATGTCTAAAAATGTGTCGTTTCATGCATCAGTTAAAACACTCGACTCCAGGTACACGACGCGCAGTCGAATTTACAGAATTTACAGAAAATGTTACATTTTTGTGATTTATATCGTTATCGAGACGATAGAATTCTTATATCGGGATATGAGATTTTGGTCATATCGCACAGCCCTAGTTGCTACCATGTGATTTATGGTTTATGAGATATTTACATTAACAAGCAGTTCAACAGGTATACCTAACAAAATGGCCAGTGATTTATTTATTTATTTCGACCTATAGCTGTGTTTAAAATGGCAAACAAATCACAACATGTTTTGAATTCCAGTTTTGTGCCCATATTTTTTTTCCATTAGTTTTTCATGTTTTATTTTTGTTTTTGTCATCTCTGCCGCACCTTCTCAGTCTGCATTGTGTCTATATTTGTTCTGTTCCGGCTAGTTGTCATTGTGGGCCGTTAATGGTTCAAAGTGTGGATAACAGTAGCCCCTGGGCCTGTGTAAACCTTAGCCTCCCTACTCTTTTTTTCAATTCATTTCATTGCTTTTTTCCCTCCATTTTTCTTTTACTTCATTTCATTTCACGGAGATTTGTCCTAATGGATTTCACTGTGATCCTGCCTTTAATGGCATTTGCGTTTAATGGATAAGTGTGTGTGTGTGTGGTGTGTGCTTTACCGCCTTTTCTTTTTCTTGTGCAGTCGTTTTTGTGTGTTCGTTTCAATGCGTCTACACCTGTGTATCACTCTGCCAGTCCAGTCCCCAACCCCCTCTTCAACTCGTCCTCATTGCCTGCTTCTGTTACAGCGGAGTTGTCTCTCACCTGCATGCGTAATTCATAAGAGTTGAGTTCTGATAAATGCATCTGCAAGGCCTTAGATGGAAGGCTTCTGTTGGGTCATTGGGTGCAATTCTCCTCAACTTCAGCATCTGCCATCACTAGAAAAATAGACAGTAGCATCCAATTTTCCAGCTCCCCAAAAAAGCCATCTATGTGGAAATGGAGCCCTCTCAACTGCAGAACCAACATACTGTATACAATTCATAATGGGAGACAAGATGGCAAGAGAGGCAGTGTGAGAGGGAAATAAAAAAAATAAAAAAAAAGAAAGAAAGAAAAAAGATTGAAATATAGAGCCTAAAAGAAAACTAGAAAAGAGTAGCGGAGGCACTTGGTACTTATGGTTTTCATAACGGCTACATGTTCTTGTCTGCTCCTAAGCTGAGTGTCTCAAAGGTGTGTTAAATCGCGCACTTCCTTCCTAAGGTACGCTCTGATACTTAGGCCTTCAAATCTGGGGAGCTATTGTGTCTCTCAGTGTGTCGGATTCATTGTTTCCCCCCTCTCTTTTTCGCTCAGCGCCCCCCTTTCTCTCATTTTCTCTCTCTCTCTTTGTCTGTCTCGCCTCCCACTTCTTCCCTTTGTTCTTCATTTAAAATTCTAGTCATACAATATCCAACGCCTCCATTAGTTTGCAGTATTGCCCACCAGGGGTTGCAGCAGCACTCTGCAGCCAAGAAATTCAGTACAGGAAAACGCCAATAGCGCTGTTATGTGATATCAACAAAAACATAACTTCCTTTTTAGAAATTTATTGCTTAGACACAGCACCCGTGGTATCATATTATGTTTCACACTGTTCTCCAACTGCAAAAATCTGAGACTGCGCTAAAACTTGCATCTAGTTTAATGCCTGAATGATTATTCTGCTGAGTTTGTGCTCATGTTTGCACAAGTCTTCGCCCATTTACCCCCCAACCGCTCCATACTGTTTAATGTGGCGATCAGGTATTCAAAACCGGCTCAGGATCAGAGGCCTGTCAGACTGCCCAGGCTCTTCTATCAGAGGGAAGGATGACAGCGAAGCCTTGAGAAAATGCCAGCAGGCACGGATGTGCTTCATCACAGCGATATGGTTACACTCACAGCACAGCTGAGCCAGCAGATTGCTAAAGCGTAGTCTATACTTCAATAAAAGTTCAATTTATGGTCTCCGTTCTCCTCCCCACCTTTCTCTCTGGCTCTACCTTTATCCTCATCTCCCAATACGTGTGTGTGTGTGTGTGTGTGTGTGTGTGTGTGTGTGTGTGTGTGTGTGAGAAAGTCTTTGATAGACAATTACTGAGGTTTTACGTTTGAGTAACCTTCCAAGATGATCTGGATCGGACCTTGCACACATTGTGTTGATGTGTCGCATTAGCCTTATCTGACTCCTCTCATCCATATTCATCATCAGCACACGTCGGATCACAAGGGATTATTCGCAGAGTTTTTCATCTGACTTAATTTGTAATCTTTGGTTCCTTGAACGTCTTGTCGTTCTTCCTTTCTGTTTTACGTTCTGTTTCATCACCTGCTACAGTGCCGAAGGACCCAAATCCCCAGTGGCGAAGGGTGGCGTGGAGCTATGACTGCACTCTGCTGGCCTACACTGACAGCACCGGCACCGTGCGCCTTTTCGACCTCATGGGCAGCGAACTCTTCGTCATTCCGCCGGTAACAGTTCTTCTAAGAAAAGAAAAAAAAAAAAGTCAATGTTTCAAGCTGTGTGTGTGAGTCAAAGTGAAAACCAGCACCTTCCTGTTCTTAGTTTGATCCCCCTCTTAGCTCAGGATCCATCAGCACAACCGTGCAAGTATCATAGTCAGAGTTATTCCATGATTCCCATCTCCATAGTTTCTTCTATTTTCTCAGATGATTGCTTCGGCTACAGTATGTTATATCTTAACTGAATGCATTTGTGGTATGATATATGGAGGAAAGCATCAGTTTTGAGTTCTGGAAAATAGTTTCTTATTCTGCCAAATTGATAGAACGCTACGGGAGATTCGGTGCTACTTCTGGCTGCAGGAGGATTCAGGCCCGTAATCTTACCTCCAGAGATGGGCTGAGCTGTGCCGTTTCAGTGCAGCACACATTTTGCTGGGCACTTTGAGCTGTCTGTCACTTTTGAAGAAAATGTCTCCTTGTCAGACACACTCTGTGCTCTCTTTGCCCGTCACTTCTGCTTTCTAATTCACTCTCTGTTTCTTCTTCTCCATTGTGTCCCATTTCTCCGCCCCCCATCTTCATCACCTTCCCTCTTTAATTTTTCATGCTAGCTTCTCTCTGTCTCCCCCAGAACCTCCTGTATTTCTCTCCTCTGTCATCCTTGCATGTGTCTCTCTTAGTACCTCTCCCTGCACTTTCAAGTCCATGTGCTATTCCTCCCTCAGTTTAATGCCCTCTGTGTGCTGCATATTATCATTCTTCTGTTTCTGTCCATCATTCCTTTCAATTTTTCTATCCGCCCTGTCAGAGATGGCGAGCGCAGACGCCCGTCTTCTCCCTAGCCACGCACTCATCTTTCAAAGCCTGTGATCCTCATTCCTTTAGTGCATCTCTGCTTTGTGCTTGCACACTTGCATCAGAACCCCCCCCCCCCCCCCCCCCCCCCAATCCCCCTCTTCTGTACTTTGTACTGTTCCCCTTGTTTGTCACTGTTAAGTTCACACAGTGGCGACTTAATGCTATTTCTGGAAGGGATGATAAAAAGTCAATTTGACAGAAAGTGTACGCGTGTATGAAAAAATGACAGTTTCTTCCCTTTTTCCCCCACGACACTCAGCTTTTGTCTGTCTTCTGCTTCTGTTGTTTTTCATTCCCTGTTTCATTACTTTCTTTTTTTAATCTTTTGCCTGTTTTTTTTTCCTTTGGCAAATGCAGCTTGTGTGATGTAACTTTAGTTGTTTTTAAAAAAATAAAAATAAACAAGTAAAAAAAAAAAAATTTGTGAGGGCACAAAAATCAATACTAACGATTAAGCAAATTTTACATATTTTGATGTCTTTTGATACCATGTCAGTGATTCTTCTTTGTTTTCTTGCTTTTTAAATCCAGGTGGCGAGCTTCCCCGGGGATTTCAGTTGTGCAGTGGCAGGCCTGATCTTCCTGGAGTATACAGCTAGTGCTCAGTGGTCAGCCGAGCTCCTCGTGATCACATATGGTGGCAACCTCAAAAGCTATCTAGTCAGGTGAGACACACAAATGCTGGATTGAAACTTCCTTTTTCCATTAGGCTGGGTCACACTTTGATTTTATGACTTGCACAACACCTTTGACCCATTAGAAGGCCTTTCATTACTTACTCTTCACATTACACTTCACCTGCTCTCACCACTTAAATTTCAATTACCACTTTTTATGTACTCCTCTCTTTGTCTGACTTTTTAATTCCTCTCACTGTCTGTGTTTCATTCCTATGTATCACTGAGGAGTAAGTCATGACAATAACTGTATTTTGTTACAAAAAAAGGAATATTACTGAATGTGTAATATGGAGTATGTAGTGGACTAAGGGCTTAAGTGGCAATTTCTTCCTCTACGTTTTTGCTCCCAACCTCTCTGTGTGTTTGTGTCACTGTAATTTAGCATTAGGCCAGGTCACCGTTTCAGAGTGATGATGATGCTTATAACCATATGTGCAATATGTCAGTTAGAGAGTCTGTTGTTGAACAGTCACAACACAATAAACCTGCATAAATGAGCCTTTTCTTCACTGCGCTGCCACAGCTTTACACTTTAGAACCACACAGTGTGCTGAATGATAATTGCAAATTGATGTGATCAAGATCATTCACAGCAAACAGATAATTGTCAGTTATCATTAACACCTCCCAATTAGAGATGTTGGTGCATTTCCAGTTTCAAGTGCCTGCTTATTGTTTATTGCTATCTAATTTCATTGCATTTTTTCAAGCTAACAACTCTCTTAGACGAGGAGACCTTTTCTGCTTTGTTACTATATGATCTAAATGCATGCATTCTAGCATTTATTCATTCTTATCACTTTTTTTGTTTAAAGCTTTTTGTGGTGTGTCTTAATACTATACTATACTTGAACATTTTAATACCATTTCCCTTTTCTTGCCACTCCTCATGCAAATGGGCATTTTGAATACTTGATTAATGACATTCTAATAGCTATGTGCTTTCCTAATAGCTGTGCACGCCTTCCTTTTAACATTATCACTGTTGCATTATTTCAGGGTCCCCCCCCCCGATCTTGTTTGTTATTTTGCTGGCTCTCCAAGGCATAGGGTGAAAGTTTTAATGTGTGTTGAATCTTGATAAGACGGCTTTGAGCGTGCATAGCGGCGTTTGCTAATAAGACGAGGGGAAAGCTGATTTATTTTTCTATTAGAGGCGGATAAATGGTGTTGGATGCTTTTGAAACATCCAAACTGTTAGTCTGTGTGTGTGTGTGTGTGTGTGTGTGTGTGTGTGTGTGTGTGTGTGAGAGAGAGAGAGCTAGAGAAGGAGAGAAGGGAGGTAATTAAGATGTGGGAGACATTTGCACCAGATTTCCTCTGAAAGTGTTTTTAAGCTTATACTCACTCTTCCTCTTCATATGACTGCATTCCAATATTGTCGCTCAAACAGTTTAAATTAGAATTTCAGAATTATAGCTGAGGTTTGACAATAAGTCACCTCTCTCACCCTCTTACACTGTGCCAGCATTTCTTTTCTGCGTGTGTGTGTGATTGGTTCAAGTATTACTGATGTTGTGGGGACCTTATTTGTTTTCATCATCACAATATAGGGATGTGTCTTCCTTATGGGGACAACATTAAAAACCAAGTCCCTTATTAAATAGTGAAATCATCAAATTTTCAGATGCAGACATGGGTTTATGTTAGGTTTAGGTTTATGCAAGTTGTGCTTTTTTGCATACATGTATATCTTCACATGCATGCTTTACTGTGGTACGAAGACGTGCATATGTAGAGGAAGCCAAAGTCTAGGAATTGTGCACATCCCTCGGCTATTTCCCTCGTTCTCCCTTTCTTTCCCTTCCTACCTTTCATAGTCTCTTTCTCTCCATACAATGTACACTGAGAGGAAACATTTCCCCAGCGAGATATCTAAACACAAATTACACGTCATCCCCTCTAGCACCAATCTAATTTAGATTGCCCACTTAAATTTGATTATTTATTTTGCCATGTCTCATTTTAATTGCAGCTGGGAGAGAAATTGCTCTGTCATCTTCCTCAAAACAGCTTTGTCGCATCATTAACACTTTCCACATGAACACTGGTGTTTTGATTGTTTATATGCCAGAGTTCAATTATAGGCAACTTGCTATTTTAATATCATCTCTGTCGCTCTGTGTCACCCTCTCTGTTTCAGCATGGGAACCAATCAGAACTTTCAGGAGAACCACAGCTTCAGTTTTTCCTCCCATTACTCCCACGGGATCACCTCAGCTATTTACCACCCTGGCCACCGGTATGTTAAATGCTGCCAACACCCCGTCAGCCCAGATATCCTGTTGAATAAAGTTGAAATAATAAGTATTTTGATAAAGAAAAAAGAAAAGCTTTGAGCTTTTAATTTATCATTGGCACCCTAATTATTGCCCATAGCCTCGACTTGACACCCTTAGACATTTTATTCTTCTTGTGGCCTCTGCCATTCAAGCCCACTTCCATTAGAGCCGCGTTTCATCAAGAGTGTTTTTCATAGCTTTATATTCAGACATCTACAGACATCCTCATAAATCCCTTGAATCAATTTTTATGTTGAAACCCACTGCCGACCATGCGATGCAGAATGATTTCAAAGCCTTTCATCATTTGATATCTTGGGCCGTCGTCAATATGCTCCTAAATATGTATTATATTGATCAGTGAGCTGGATGTGTTTACTGCATTAAACAAACCTTTATTTTGCTAAAGGTTGCTTTGCAGAAAGATATATGATAGAATGTATAAAATAGATTATCACTTGGGAAGTCCAATAAATAAAACATTCTTGTACAGAAACACACATTCATATATGTATATTCTGCACAGGCAGAATATGTTACTCTATGGCAGCGGTCCCCAACCCCCGGGCCTCGGAGCGGTACCGGTCCGTGAGTCGTTTGGTACCGGGCCGCGAGAGTTGAGGCTCAGGTGTGAAATGTATGGTTTTCAGGGTTTTTATCGGTTTTCAGCGTTATTTTGTTATCGTTTTTATCGTTAACTCTGTTTTCCTGGGTCTTTTCACGTGTGTTATGAATAATTCTTCTTTTATTTCGGTACCGGTACTAGTTTATTTTGTTGTATTTATCCGCGACACCTTAAAGGCCAGTCCGTGAAAATATTGTCGGGCATAAACTGGTCCGTGGCGCAAAAATGGTTGGAGACCGCTGCTCTATGGAATAGGTCCAAGGGGTTGCTCAGGGATAAATTAACCAATTACTTTAATGTAGTACCTGCAGGAATTTCCTGTGGCAGCCGAGCAAATGTGGCCTTTTACACAGCTAGAATTAAAAAAGTCTGGCTTATATCCGTGACCTTACTGTTCTCACAATGGCACCCATTCTGCACAAACCAGATTTAGTTTGGCAGCTTAATGGATTTTGGCAGCTACTGTCTAGTGTTTTGCCAATTGATAGATGCGATAAAACTTTAATAATTCCCATGCGGGAACTGGGTTAGCATCAGAGAGAATTTGATAGATAAGGAAGGGAAGAAGGAGAAAAAGGTGATAAACTGGGTAAAAGAGAAAATATTTCAAAAACTGAGTGTAATTATGAAAATGGTGCATAATTTATTTTGTAATGCATGCCCACCTTTGAGTGAGTAGTATCAGAGAATGTGCATCAGAGGGACAAGAGTCTGGCTGAATCCTTTTTCATGAAACAAGAAATCAGAGTATAGAAGGAAATCATATTGGAGGTTTTGCACACTCTGTCCTGTCCTCAGCTGAACTATGGACACGCACACACATGCATATACTGATAAGCACTCACTGACGCATCACCCTCCCTACCCCGGATCCAACGCCACCTCCAACGCTTACCTCCCCTCTGATGTGGACATCGGGTCAGCTGGAGGCGCAGTCGAAAGATTGCAGCGGTCCCAGATCAGATGTACACACTGGAACACTTTCCCATGTTGCTTGTCTGTGTTTATTGTGCTATGGTGTGTTGATATCTGTGCATTCCTGTATTATCCTTTTGTGTTACACATTTCGATGTTTTTTTTCCTCGCTACCTAGCCTGACCTGTCTCCCCAATGTGATGTTTGTGTATTGTATGTACGGTCGGCAAGGTCTGTCATCTCGGTTGTGGGCAAAAGACCTGCAACTGACAAATAAAGGCTATCTCATCTCATCTCTCATCTGCCAGTTTGCAGACTCATCTGTGAGATCTCAGCTCCAGCAAAACAGTCTATTTCTGTGCACCAGGGGGCAGTGTTGAGCTGAACAGCAGTCCACCATTCACGCCTATCTCTGAGTTCCTGATCAGTATTGTATCGGGCTCTTCTCACTGCAAAGAGAGAGCCTCTATCACTGTGGTGCTGCTTGTCTTAACTACTGACCCACTGATTCCAGTCGGACTTTTATCCGATAAATAAAACTGATATCCCCCGGTTTGCTAAATGGTGCTTTTATACTGTGAATTTTCACTGATCCCTTGGCTTTGACCCAGGCTGAGGATAGCTTCACAGTGACAATTTTAACTTTAAATCCTTGATATGCAGTTTAATTTGAACTTTTGGGGCACAGTCGCGAAGGTGGTATCCACAAATGTGTGTGTTCCTGTTTTTCAGATTGCTGCTTGTAGGCGGCTGTGAATCAGGCGATGACAGTGCATCCAAGGCCTCTTGCTGTGGCATCACAGCCTGGAGGGCTCTTTCTGGCTCACCACACTACAAGCAGGTCACCAGCTATGAGGACGATGTCAGCATGGCAAGAAGTCACACATGCACACACGTGTTTATGCAAAAAAATAGATATATTTATGCAGTATGTAACACATTACATATTCTGTTTGTGTTAGAATCAGAAAAGAGGTTTCTTCAGGATTCCCAGTTTTAGACTCTTTTCCAGACAAGGAGACGAAAAGGTAGGGCTGCCCTCCTCTGTGTGCCTGATGGAGAATTAAGCTCAAGTTGTGGAAGCTGGTGAATATTCTCTTTAACATGATGTGTGTGTCATCATTGGTCAGGACGGTGTGTTTCGCATGAGCCTGAGCCCTGACGGCACCCTGCTGGCTGTCATCCACTTCTCTGGTCGTCTGTCTCTCTGGGACATCCCGTCCCTTAAACAGAGGGCAACATGGAGTCAGGACCTGCAGGTATGCCTCTGACTTACTTGTGATTTAAAGCATCCATGATTTTGCTTAAGTAGAGTAAACCTGTGTGCACTTCCATTTGTGTGCCGTGGGAATATTTTGTACATTAGATGCTTGGCTTACTGTATTAATGTAATCTCTTTCTGGCCAAGGTGTGTGGTGGGAAAGATTGCGTGAATGTGTGTGCGCTTCCGTCAGGCAGAAAGTGACATGGCAAATGGAGAACTTATATTTTCAGAATGCTTTGCGGATTTATGCGGCGTGTAAGCATGTTCTGCTTCATTGCTGGCACAGCTTCTGTCTGTGTGTGTGTTAAAAGTGTAAACAGGGTTAGCCGATTAATTTCTTCTCCCATCGCTCTCTCTTCTTCTTTTCCTCCCTTCTTCATTCCTTCGTTCCTCCCCGCAGCCAGGATTTGAGGAGATCAACCCAGAGTGGAAGACATCGCTGGAGAGAAGGAAGAAAATAAAAGGTAGTTTGGCCCGAAGGGCGAAAGACAGCCTAGTTGGCTGCTGACATAGCAGTCCAGCCTGGATACAATTTAATGATCTTTGACGTGCCTTATTCACCGAATTATACAGTTATTAAACATACAACCATATAGTGTGTGCCAAGGATAGCAAAGGCTGCCCATGGCTGTGTATGGGTGCGTTTCTGTGCTTGTGTGTGTGTGTGTGTGTGTGTGTGTGTTCTGTTTGTGCAGCTTTGACAGTTTTGGGCCAGTAGTGATGACAGCTGTGACAGCTTCTGTAAGCAATAATCTGTGTGATACTTCATCTCAAGAATGACAAATGATGTCACATGTCCACATGTGTAAATATATCTTAGAGGAGGAAAGTAATTCAGAAACACTGTGATCCCAGAAAGTGGGGCCACTGATGACAAAAGCTATACAACGCACGCGCAGACAAACTTTTATTATAAGTAGGGGAACCATCTTTTCTGTTCCGTTTAGGTCAGCTTCCTCTGGTAGACAGTCACATCTTTAACACTACCCTTATGTCTCGCTGTCGCAGATAAGGAGCAGTTCTATCCGCTGGTAGATGTGAGCTGGTGGAGTGACAACGTGCTGATTTTGGCCCGCTGCTCTGGCTCTGTCACCGTCTCCTCTGTCAGGACATTGCGCAACCTTCTGGGGAAATCCTGTGAATGGTTTGAGCCCTCACCTCGAGTCACTGCTGCACATGATGGGGGCTTCCTCAGCTTGGAGGTAAAAAAAAGAAAGAAGAAAAACATGTAAAGATAGAGGTGTTCACGTGGTTAAGCAAACAGAGTTTGTACAATGGTGCAGGCCTCATGAAAGCATCCTTTTGCAGTTGTTAGATGATAGATTTTGGACTTCAGGGCTTTAAAAGGCACATGGGAGAATAGAGGACAGTTCTTCATCTCTTTTATCAGTTTTCTACACTGCTTATTGAGTTCAGTGTGGCACAGGCCTGAAGCCTATCTGAACAGGCAGTGGTCTGGAACAATGAAAGAGACTATATGGGCCACATGTTTGTCATGAGGACATCACTTATTTCATTAAAATTAAAGAAAAGTGTAAAATGGGCGTGACTGCACATTTTTAATAAAAGGTACACCTGCTAACACAAGTGTGTGCTCAGGTCCTCTGACAGCTGAGGTGATTGTGTGTGATTCATTTTTTTTCTGCTAAAAAACTACATCCTTATATCCCTGCAGGTATTTCCAGTTTTCTAGTGTCATTGTGTGTGACAATGTGTAATTGTGTATCTGTAGTGGTAAAGGGATGAAAAATGATTTCCTGCATCTTCATCCTCAGACAAAGACCATGATATCACATCACCCTGCTCTTTGCTTAAAGTAGTGTGCTTTTTTTGAAAAAATTTTTGAAATCTGATTGCGTAGAGCACAATAAAAAGCGAGCAATTTCTTTAGCTGCTAACTCTGAGGAAAGGTTTCATCACCCTGTCTCAGTGCAGAGTGTGTGGGGACGGGGGATGGGCATCTCTTGTTGTATCTTACAGCAGCGTGTGCATTGATAATGCCCTGAACATGGGGTTGTGCGTATGTCTCCACAGATGTGGAGTATTTTCCCTGTTTCTATTTTATGATGATTGCTGCGCACAGCTGTTATACAGGTGCTAAACGTGTCACATTTTTATGAGTGAAAATCCAGAGGGGCATTGCTCCAAAATCTGAGTATTTGCCACAGTGCGCAGTTTTAAAATGGGCTCCCAACTGAGGCAATCACAGACCTACAGATCAGGTTAAGACAAGTGAGAGAAATCACTTTGGACAGCTAGGATTTAGATTTTTCTATTGAGCAGCTTGACCTTGCTGCTGTTTTGTGTTAAGACAGCCTGCTGAGCTAGCATGAGGGCGTTAAATTAAGTGTCCTTACCAACTTAAACACAGCTAGATGTAAACTGTGCTGGGTGCTTCATTTATCATCCGCCATTGAATGCTGGCACCGACGTGTCCATATGCAGCATCAGAAAGTCACTCTGGGCAAAAGACTGTAAATCTGAGGCTCAGTCAGTTGGAAATGCGTCGTCTTCTGTTTCACAGCCCTCATCTTATGATCTCGGCCAATGAAACAGATGTATTTTATGGGAAAAGACAACTGTGGCTTTATGATCACTTTTAAGCCATGTATTGGCAGTGTCATTCAAAGTCTTGCGCTTCCACCCTCATTTCAATTTGTCTTGTGTTTGTTTATCAGTGTGAGGTGAAGCTGGCCCAGAAGCGTGGGCGCCTGGAGAGCAGCCTCAGTGGGGGAGCCAGCGAAGATGAGGAGGGAGATGATGGTGGAGAATCTGATTCAGACGAAGAGTCCTCAGCCAAAGCCCGCTACTTTGGCTACATCAAGCAGGGCCTGTATTACGTGACAGAGATGGAACGGTTCGCTCCACCACGGAAACGCCCTCGCACAGTTATTAAGAACTACCGTCTGGTCAGCCTGAGGTCAACCACTCCGGAAGAACTGTACCAGAGGAAGGTAGGAGGCTAACACGGCTTGTAAATAAATGCAGTCTGATGAGAAAACGAACTCTTTTCTCCCACCCACAAAATACGTTTGTGGGTGTCACTCTAAAGGCAATAATTTTATTGAACAGGTAAAAGCTCACATTGTGCCCCACAGTGAGGATACCCTGCTATTTAGTCAGCAGGGTGAGAGCTAAATTTAATAAGTGGGTAGCAGATATAAGTTACGTGGGGTTTGTCTCTTGAATTTCAAAGACTTCCTCTGAAGCCTGAATCTCTCTGAATGTTTCACTTTGAATTGTGAAAGTGGTGGATCATGAGACCTTTGTATGGCTGCAGAATAAATCCAGCCCCTCTAGTAAATGGCTATCACTGAAAAGCTTGTGATGAAGCCTGTTGAAAAAGATGAATTTCCATTCAATTTTCTGGAGCCATTTATTGTATGTTCATCACTAAACAGTGAATCCTGGCTTTGATGTTCCCCCGACTGATCTGTTGCCGATCCCCTGCATGAATCCTCCTGCAGATTAGGGATCTTTGATTCAGTTTACCATGCATCTCTATGCGTGATTACAACTTCAGATTTTCCTTTTCACTACTGCACATCATGCGTATAAAAAATATGGTCAATTTCCAGCTCGCCTATGCATGCTTATGTCTCAGCTCTGGTAGTTGCCACCTACGCCTCTCTAAACTGTTGCTTTCCAGTGTGCCTTGGTTTTGACAGGTCTGTGGATTGCATTCTCTTACTGTGCACCTCAGACAAGGAATATTTAGAGAAATATCTAAACTTAGACAAACTTATGTGCAGGGATGGATTTCATGACATTTATTGTGTATTTTACTTTATGTTTCACTTGCATTTGTTGCATGTTGTGGGTCTGTATGGCTGCCAGCTCTATTTTGGTAAAGACATTTTGGGACTTCCTCGAAAAAAAAAAAAAAAAAGTTAATAATTTAACCATAAGAATTGTTATGATATTTGTGATAATATGGTGATTAACTCAACTAACTAAATCCACAAAATCCCAAATCTGTGGCCATCTACATTTACAACTTGCATTCAGAATCCAGTCAAAGCCTCGTTGATTTCAAATAGAAATTCAGAAATTCCTCCACAAATAGTGACGTACTTGCTGCAGAACAGTGATTTACTTGCAAAATGACATAGGTGCTTGGCAACCATGCTTTTATATAGGAAAATAACCAGTAGACAACCAGCTGAGTTGAATCCACTATTGCAAAGAGGCACATCACACATGAGTTGCAGTCATCGGTGCAGACTGACCCAGGTGGCTGCTGCCACTCATTTAGGGCTGCTGAAAGTTTTAGTTGTCGAACTGTCCAGATGTCTCTGTTGAAAACTCTCTAGCATGATCTGCCTTTGGTGCATCAGCTGTGTGCTCGGCCAGCAATTAGGATGGTGGTAACTCAGTTCATATCGACAGTAAATGCAAATAACTTTGGTATTGTCAAGGGAACCATCTTTAAAGCTGAACTTGCTATTTTTTTTTTTTTTTTTTTTAAACATTCAGGGAATAGGTGCTGTTTGTAGACACACAAGGCAAAGTTTGACATTTCCTGTTGCAGCTGTGTTAAACAGAGAGTTCTCAGAGTGAGGTCGCACAGTTTTGGTGAAAGTACAGAGTCAGATTTCTCTTACTGTTTACTTATTCATTGCAGCACACGCAACAAAATGCTTACGTGTTTAGGTTGTGAAGAGCTGTCGTCAGTGCTCATGCTGAGGTGCCTTCATGTGTTGGATTTGAAGCCTCAGCAATCTAAACAACAATTCCAGTGCTGATGTGCAGTTCTCTGCCTTGTGTGGTTTTATAAATTCATACTGGGAAAGAAATTAATATTACCTACTTAACATGTCAAATATACTCCATTTCTAATTACACAGTCCTTTATGTAAGGCCTTTATCATATTAACACTGATACTGAGTCATATGTGCCTCAGTGCTGTGCCAGTTAATCTTTTTTTTTTTCCAATGTTGGATATCACATTTAGCATGAAGCTCTTCATTTCTTTTTGCTACTTAATTTAGCAGCATCTGAAGAACGTCATCTGAATCCATTTGGCCATTGACTGAATTGTAACGGGCTGATCTGCAAAATTGGTTTCTGACTAAATAAATCCTGTGCCAGCTCAGTGAAGTGCTATTGTTTTGTTGGATCGGCTCCAAAGTGCCGTTGAAGAGAAATGAAAACCAAGCAAGATGTTCAGCCTGCTTTAACGCTATTTTTCAGACAGGGGATTCTCTGACATGCTAATTGCTGCATTAGAAATATGGCTGTTGGTGCTAGTTGCTACAAATTGCAGCAAAGACAACAACATGCTTTATCATAAAGCCCAGTGAGAGTGGTATCGGCTCTCAACCGGCGCAAGTTTGAGCACGGTTCATCAGTCATTTTTATGACCCATCATCCACTGCCTTCTTCATCATTGTCATCATCATTAGATGCCATTAGTCATCACCATCAATCCTAACAGTGGAGAGTTACAAAGTAATACATCATTATTATCTCTTTGTAACACTTGGTACTAGCAGCACCATCCCAGCTGCTGCTTCTGCTCTCCTGTTTGATTTTTTTTACATTTTTTTATTTGTTTGGTTTTAATTTGTACAACATATAGCTCTATAAGTAATCATCATACACAATCATACACATATAATAAATATATGTGTATAATAAATATGTGAATATTTATTATATGTGTATGATTGAGTTTAATGTGTGCATGGATATGGTATTTATTTATTTTTTTACATGCGTTTTAATTGTCTTATATATGCTTAGTTTAATTTGATATTTCAATAGCTACGCACACACAGACACACACACGCAGACGCTTTCACTCAGTCGCAGAAACCAGAATGACCCGATCTCTCCCCAGAGATTCACCTCAGCCAAGGTCTGTGCTGCAATTGACTGTGAATAGACTCGAACAAGTGATTCCAGGTTATTTCCTCAAGTCAGCCTGTTCATGTGTTTAAGAGTTTGATGATCCATTTGTTGGCGTAACCCTGATTGTATGAGTAGAATACTGGCAGAGCTGCTAACAGTTTTATTAGCTGAATCCAGAGAGAGAAGGAAACATTTTTGATGTCCTCCTACGTGAGGTTTAACTGTGTGGGGTTCTTATTGCCCTCCAGGAACCACAGTCTGGATAATGTGTTGCTTTGTACTCCTACACAGAAAAAGAGATGGATACTCAGTGTGTCTGTCAGCCAGTGTTCTGCCACATATGCACTTAAGCACAAATTGAGTGGGCTTGCAAAAAAATATCCTTTTGATATTGGGCTGAAAGATTTTGTGAGACATTGATATGATAAAAAAAATCTTTTATTATTATAATGTGCTGACATTTATTCCTGGCCAATAAAATATTATTAATAATGACAACATCAACAATAAATAGAACGGGACAGTAGCATGTGTCCATTTTCATAAAAACTCATAAGACCGTTACAGTTAAAATACGTGATTGTGCTGTTAAAATTTATTAATGTGGAAGCAGAAATGTTCCACAGAATCAGTTTGTCTGACTTGTTCACTGCTTTAGATTAATATCATCATAATCTGAATATGATTTTTAGCTAGCCTCTGCATGGTAAGTAATATGCTTTAGCATGCTAAATAAAACTAAATAAGGGTAGAGCTTCACTTTAAAATACTTACTAGCATGTGTTGTAAAATAGAAGCTAATGTCTGATGAATTTATTGGCAAGGTCATATTATCAGCTGTGTGACAATCTATTGGCAGTGACATTGTAAAGGAAGACGCATAACATTTTTAAAAAGGAAGAGAAACACCCTTCAACCATGCTACGAGAGTTGACATTGCAAGGTCTGTCCACCAGAGGGCAGAATACCAGAGGCTGTTATGAACATGTGATCTGAGCAGCCTGGTAGTGTGTGTGAGTGTAAAACAGAAAATAAGTAACGACACATAGCAAATGTTAGCGTCTGCTTATGTTTTTGGAGTCTGAAAGGAAAAAAATCTGAATATCAAGGAGTATTTAGATCACCAAATACTGCATTAGTTTTAAAAATCCTGTCTCAGGCAGGCTCTACTTTAAAGCATCCGCTGTGCCGATGGTCAGTTGTGATTGTGGTGTAGCTATTTTGGCTTTTTTTTTTTTCTTTTTTTTGAAAGATGGTGCTGATGCTTTGTGTCATTTTAAACGGCTTCTGATTTCTCCTTTATGTTTTCTAACTCGGGCTATTTGATTTTTTTTTTTTCTTCAGATATCCCCAGACATGAAATTCCCTTCAGACATTCTCCTTCTCCCTCTTTAGCAAACCCAATTCAGTCTGTGTCACATTGCGCATTGCTACACTGATTGAAATCTGCATGTTCCAGCTGTTCCTATTCGGTCTTTGGGTATTCTGTGTGCATACAAAAAGGCTGCGGTGTAGGCATAGATTTATTCAATACCTTGACATCCTTGTCCTTCAGTGTAATGGAAAATATGTCTGTGGACAATGCTCCCTCTATCTTTTTTCCCTTTCTTTTTTTTTGCAGTGGTATTTTGTAGAAACATATACTTTAATGTTTTCTATTTAATTACATTGATTTAGGAACCCACAGCATGAATCATTTCGATACCCCTGGGATCAGGATTGAATATAGCAGAAAATGAAACTAATTGATCTTTGTTTTTGGGTGCTTTTATTCAAATTTTACATTAGAAACACATAGTTCCTCTTAGTCAGAGGTGCTGCCTGGCCAATTCCAGGACTAGCTTCTCATTATTTCCTTTTATTTCACAAACACTCATCATCATCCCTACTAAATCATTGTTGAAATGCTTGTCTTTCCTGATGATATGGATTTGTTTTAGTGCTGTCTGTTCCACTGTCTGGAAGAAACATTCATAATTAAAGAGCTCATATTGTGTTTTTGTTTATCTCGTAGATTGACAATGAGGAGTATGGTGAAGCCCTGTCTCTTGCCCAGGCATACAGTTTGGACTCTGACCTCGTCTACCAGAGACAGTGGCGGAAGAGTACCGTCAGCATAGCCTCGATACAAGATTATCTGGTAAGACATCAGTCAAAGGAGACACATACGTGTGAGGAAATGAGGAGGAGAGACGAAGGATTGTATCAGAATTTCTGGTGTTAATCACAGTATATTTTGTTGGTTGGCAAGGGGGGAAAAATTCAGTGCATTTATGTGAATGCGTGGGAGAGGCACACACTTAAATGGTAAATGGCCTGTATTTATATAGCGCTTTACTAGTCCCTAAGGACCCCAAAGCGCTTTACACATCCAGTCATCCACCCATTCACACACACATTCACACACTGGTGATGGCAAGCTACATTGTAGCCACAGCCACCCTGGGGCGCACTGACAGAGCCGAGGCTGCCGGACACTGGTGCCACCAGGCCCTCTGACCACCAACAGTAGGCAATGGGTGAAGTGTCTTGCCCAAGGACACAACGACCGAGACTGTCCAAGCCGGGGCTCGAACCGGCAACCTTCCGATTACAAGGCGAACTCCCAACTCTTGAGCCACGATCGCCCCACAGCCACGATCGCCCCACAGTGCAGCACAAGTCCCCATACTCTATTTCACGCATCATTTTTGCCAATTTATAGCAAATTTTTTCACCCTCTCATCCTATTTCTGTATCGTATTTTATCCCATCATTTCTTCTGAACTCACTCCATCTTCTTCTGTTTCCTGCATCCCACCTAGAGCAAGATCCGCAAGCGCTCATGGGTGCTGCATGAGTGTGTGGAGCGCGTCCCAGAGAATGTTGATGCAGCTAAAGAGCTGCTGCAGTATGGCCTGAAGGGAACCGACCTTGAAGCCCTGATAGCCATAGGAAAAGGGGAAGATGGGGGCAGGTATAAAAACCTCTTCTCTTCACTCACCATAGACTTACTCTGCTTGTCTCATTTTGTTTATCCGCGCTTCTTTTTTCTGTCATTTCTTTGCCGTCTCCCAGGTTCATCATGCCAGGCGACGTCGACCTCGATGACCTCCCTTATGAAGACATCCTTTCAGATGAGCAGGAGCTGGAGATGAAGAAGGAGAGGGAGAACAAGAAGAGACGAGAGCTGCTGGCCAAAGTTGACTTCAGCAGGTACACAGCCAGTCAGACTGCCGCTTGTTTAATCAAACAGCAGATGGACACATAATTGTCAGGGCAGACCAGAAATGCTGGCAGTTTTCCGAATAAACAGAATGCAAGAGAGGGTTCATTTAAACCTCCAGCTAAACTGGTAGTTTAGAGTCGAGCTGGCAAGCACGTCTCTTGTTTTAGTATCTTAGTTACTAAAGCTAATTACAATCTTTTTATTTTATAGTGTGATACTGTTTTTTGACTAAACCATTGGGAGTTTTTGAGATTATTTTTCTACTGATCTTTGAAGACAATGAGCTAAAACACCAGCTTCGTTCTTAGAAGCATTTGCTGGGTGGGTGGACTCATTTCTCTAGAGAGGAACCTGATGCTGACCTGTGTGAGTCACCTTGTTGGCAGGTTGTTACTTACTGTTTCTAAAGATTAAATTAAGTCATTGTTATTACCTGTATCAGCTAAAATATTAACTGTACTCCAAATGCTTGTGGGGAAAAATTGAGAAATTGTGATTTCAGTATTTAAGGTGTAGACCAGGAAACTGGGAGGAGGATGAATGGGTTAGAGTGCTGCCAAATTTATCACTGATTGTTTGACTGGGTTTCACACCAGAGAGGGGATCATAAAGGCAGGGATGTTAATGAGTTTGAGGAAAAGAGAGAGTGAGAGAGCGAGACGGAGAAAAAGCACTGGTGGAGATTAGTGGGTAATCTGCTGGAGGTAATTTATGCTTTTGTTTTCAAGTGCCCAGGGATAGACTAATGAAAAAGCCTTTAGTGATCACTAATCACCTCTCATAACACACATGCAAACAAATTCACTCATCCAGGTATCAAGAAACACTCTTAAGCTGAATTACACACAACTACTGAAGTGACCAGCCACAAAAAGGATGCGCTGGGTGCATGAGTTAAAGCGCTTGATGCACATTTAAATTCATATCCGTTCTATGTTTTTGCAAACAGGCTTTGTGCAGGCGCACATTTCAATCTTCTGTAGCTGGATCGGGCTTTTTCTTTTGTTCGTACAGTAAGCAGTGAGCCTCCTGACGGCTTTTAAATGAGGAAGAGCACAAACGTCGTAATGTTAATCCTTTGTAATAGCTGCCCTTCACGTCGCTGTTCATTTTTTTTCCCTCCCTTTGGCCATTTGGTCATCTATATCTTACTGTGTAATAAAACTGTTGTGCTTTATTGGAGAACTGCACTCCACTGCAGCTAAAGAAAAGATGGAGGATAAGAAAGAGGACAGAAGAGGTAGTAAAAAAAAATCGATAATGTACAAACATTAAAAAAAAACATTACATTAAATCTTCGGTGAATAAACTTATTTAAATATACCAGTTTTTCTCCTTTATCTGTCTTTGATGCAGAATGTCTGCCAGGCAGCTCACACACGTGCCCCCAGAATGTGTTTTTGTGTGAGTGTGTGAACACATTCGGGTTCCCCCACTAATGCATCTACCCATGTTGCCTTGAGGCCTGCGGCCAAGGCCTGAGACAGATAATAATTCTCTTAATTTCTTTTTAACTACACCACCATTACAGAAATGGCTCAGTATCGATCACAGCTGCTTCACAGTAGTACTGCGTCTGTGCGTATTTTGTGTGGGTGACACGCATGTGTAGATAAGGACTGTATTTAACTAGTAAATGTGACTCAGAGTGCATCTTTAATCCTGCTGTGTGTGTGTGTGTGTGTGTGTGTGTGTGTGTGTGTGTGAGAGAGAGAGGGGGGAGGAAATTGTGTGAAGAGAGTATTGTCTGCTGCAAGGTGTTTATGTTCTTATCAGGTCAGAGTCAGACCTCAGTCAGAAGTCTAATTTTCTCATTTGTTCCAGCTTTGGACTGTGCTTGTGTCTGTGTGGAAGGCTGTTTATGCTTTTATTGTAGCATCTAGATGTATTAAATATATGTGTGCACATAGATCTTGAAGCAGTTAGTCTCTTTACCTTAGTTTACCGCAGTTATTATTATTTTTTATTTAAGAGCTATTTATTATAAGGGCAATCTGTTAAAAACACATAAAAACCTTTATAAAGACTTGTGCACTGTGCTGCCTTTTTAGTGTATAGCCAGGTGGGTCCATTTGTATGTATAACAGTGTATTACAGCACACACTGTTTATGCTGTATCTCAGTGGAATTCAGCTGTAAGATTAGCAATTTAAAAGCAAGAGATGTTGACCTGAATCAAACATCCAGCCATGTCTAAGCCATATTGGTGGCTGTTTCTGCAATACTGCACAATGGTGTTGCTTAAAAAAATGTTTTTTAATCAATGACCAGTCTTAAACTGGAAATTATATTCTGTATTTATTATTGTTATTATTATTAATATTATTATTTATAAAATTATACATTTTATTAAAAGATATATACATAAAGTCCGTATAGATACCGTTTTACAGTACTGACATCGGCATGCTTACAGCTTCTTAAAGCTGCTACCAGCACTATGGAGTTATTTCTATACATGCATGTGCAGCATGTTTCCTACTCCGTGCCTGACTGTGGCCGTGTTTTTTGGGTCTCACTCATCATTTCTCATCCTCCAAACATGGTGGGTGGAGCTTATTCCTTATTCCATCTGACCACAGCACCTTCTCCCAAGCCTTCTCTGAATCATTTAGATGTTCACTGGCGAACTTAAGAAGAGCCAGGGGGACCTTGTGGGTGCTGCAGTATTTCAGTACATTGGACTGTGGTCCCGGCTGCCTTCAGGTCATTAACAAACTCCACCAGTATAGTTTTGGGTTGATCCGCCACCTTTCTCATCATCTTGCTCTTGCATGGAGCTCCAGACCGAGGGTGATTGATATTCATTTTATATTACTTCCATTTCCAGTTAATCGCTTTTCAGCATTTGATCATTTTTTAAAAATCTTATTTTCATAATGAAATAAATTAATCATTTTACAATGCCCCCCAAACTGCAGTAACTTGGATGATCTTCTATCTCTTAAACAACTCTGAAAAGAAAGTGTTCTGCTCCTCATATCCACCTTTACCTGATATACTTTACCTCACCAAACAAAAGCAGGTGCAACAGATTTGTATAAGAAAAAGCAAATGCCAGGTACTTGCATCATTTCCCAGCAAATTTAGGATGTCACCTGTTCTAAACATTCTAGAAAAGGTTCAATGTCAGCAGCTGGGCATTGACCAATTTCTCTTTTTGATTTGTCGCCATAATTGCTCTTGTAATTGCTTCAGTCTTTTTTTACTGTTCACAGAGGCTCAATTCAGGCTGCTGTCTTGTGGCTGGCTCTGAGCTTTGGATAACATTAGCTTTAGCCAATTTTCCTTTTATTAACATCTTCAAACTGGGCGTATTCATCTGGGTGAAGGTGATTTAAGTGTTTCATTAGATTTGTTGTTACGAATGTTTTCATGATAGTTCCCTTACGGTTTATGGGCTGTGGATGTCTAATCCTTTGACATGTTTTTTTTATTTTTGGCATAACATTGGTTAAATACTATTCAAAGATGAGCAGAGACCTGTTGGAGTGCCAGTGTCTCAGTAGTGTTGCATATATGTTGTGTATATAGAAAAGGTTAAACGATAAGAGATCCAAAAGATATCAAGTAGCTACCGAGACATTTTACTTTAAATAATATCTACCTGCTCAATAAAGAAAACAAAGATGCCCACAGGGTCAGTAATATCTTTAGAACATACTCTATCACTTATAGCATGGCTAACAGTACATTTTGACACATTCTGTATTATTGCATGTCATTTAATAAACTATGTCAGAGTAATAGAAGAGCTTAGTCAGAACTCCTCTCAACCAAATGAAGTTAGAGATATCCTGTCACCTCCTTTTAGATTTCAGAGCCTTTCTTGGAAGTTATCATTAAGCCATCATTCAAAACCTCAGGAGAGCAGATGGCTAAAATTGCTTTCTAACATCTCATCTCTCCTCCTTCCCTCGCTTGCCACCGCTCTCCTTCCTCCATCTCCATTTTTCTTACGTTGCTCTGAAGAAACGAAGCACGGCAGTAATTACCACTAGTACTAGCACTAAGCCGGCGCTCTTTGATGTGCCAGAGTGTGTGTTGAGCCAGTGTTAATCTCTGTTAGTCTGTGTAGAAGACCCCGATAAGACCCGATAGCACACTCTGTAATGAGGGATTTGGGATTAAGACAGCAGTGGAGAGGTCAACTCCCCTGTGGTCACATCGCAGTTGATCCAGGTCAAGTTTATAAGAGGGGTTGCACCCTGCTTCACCTGGTTGGATTGTTTCTTTGTGAATTGAACTTGGAGGGTGTGTGAGCATGTGGTTAAAAAATGTTTTATTTTACCGTATGTGTGAACCGAGGGGGTGCATCTGACCACTCCTAGCCTTTTTCAGCCTTGCACTCTCTTTCTTTTGGTTGTACCTTGAGTGATTGAGTTTTAGGTAGAGCCTATATAGCACAGTGCCTTGGTGTTTGTGGCCATCCTCTTTATTTATGGTTGTGATTAAATGACATTGAAAATGGATTTGGTTCTCACTGGGCAATCGCTCACCTCATTGACGGCTTGCATCCTATACATAACACCTGAATGAGTGGCTCTTGTGGTCATAAGGAGTTGATTTGTTGCTGTTGGAAAATGATTAGGTTTAGAGGGCATGGTATGGTATTGTAGTCACCAGTCCCCAGCCTTATTATATAGGTCCCCGTGGGCTTACTGTGTAAGGTCAATTTACAGTTAATTTAAAGCTAGGGTGTGAGTTAGTGCAGACGACAGACTGAGCTTGGCGTTTGATTTGATTGCAGTTAATTTCTGTAGTCAAAGTCATTGTGTTGGAGGTCTCATGTCAATTGTGTTGAATTGTTTGTGCTGGTATGGTGCTGATTTGCGTGTTTAAATATGATTGCATGCTTAGGCTGACTCTGGAGCAGAAGGAACTGTGTCGGAGCAGACTGAAGCTTCTCTCCTACCTGGACCGGCTCGCCACGTACGAGGTAACAGCAATCAGCCCTTTGACTTAATGAACTCTCCACATTTTCCCATGTAAATGGATTTCATTAGGATTGCAACTAACCACAGTTATCCTTATCAAATCTTTTGCTGTTTACTTTTTCAGCCTGTCGAGTAATTAACTTGATGCATGTTTGAAGACTAAAGAGAATCTCAGTAAATATTCCTTTTGGGAGAGCTGGACCCAGTGAACTTATTCAACTGTTGCTTAATATTCTGTTGTTTAGCTGGGGCATAATATTCTCCCGAACAAGAAACTCATTAATTGAATTTCCAATATTCAGCCCCAACACTTTTAATTTTATTTACATGTAATGAAGAAATTAAGTAAATTGAGGCTCTGCGGATCAACAACGCAATATCATCTTCCTAGAATATTTAAATGTGATGCAAAAAAACATTAATTGAAAAAAGTCTGGTTTTTTTTTTTCATCATATTTAAAACTACTGCGAGCAGTGACTTAACGGGTTTTGATAACTAAACTCAGGAGAGACTTCAGAGGAAAGAGATTGCATTTGAGGAACCATTAATTATTATTACATTTGTATTAAAGTAGAGTTTATTTAATGAATCTAATATTAATGAAGAAAAAACTTTGTTTTCATTGTAGTCTTTATTTCATAGTTGTTTTCCTACTGGCAAACTAATGCGTTCGACTTTAATGAGCAGTCTGTTCAACACTAATAGGCTTTTCTCATCTGCCATCTATGAATATTTATACTTAACCTCCATTTTTTTAAAATTGAAATTATGTCCATGAAAGACATTTTAAGTATGTGAAGAATTTATACATGATCTGGTAAAAAGCTAGCAGTGACACTGAGAAGTATTATTTTAACTTCACTACTAATAGGAATCCAGTATCACTGCTTCAGCGCTACATAGATGGATAGATACGTGCTTAAAGCAGACACTTGCAACTACTGAAAACTGTGGATTTCAGATTCACAGTGAGTAATGTTAACATGCAGACCCTTATCACGGATGAACAGGACCCTACTCGCTCCCATACACGAGAGATGAGATTTTATCCTGCTAGATATTCGACTCAGACAGAATGACGTTTCTCTCTTCATTCGGACATTGTCATGGTAACTGCAGTACTCGTCAGATTCCTTTTGCCCCGATGCATTTTCTCTGGCTGTCTATGAATATGATATTAGCGTTTTTATCATCCAGACTTGGGCTGGCTCTGTCTGCATAGGACCCCATTCAAAAGCTATCCATCAGACACACACACGCCTCACACACTCTTCTGCACAAAGACAGACACACACACATGCTCTGGCATAATGGATACTACAGAGATTTTATAACCACAAATACACATAAATCCCTCTTTCCAGGACAACAAATGGTCCATCCTGACATATGCTCACACACACACACACATACACACACACGCACTTAGATGACTCCAACTAAAAGGACAAGACAGCTGTAAGCCACAAAAATTAAATAGCATCTCTGTTGGCTTTGCTTTAGTGCCTTCATTGGCAGTCACATCTTCTACTTGCACTTTCCCTCGCATCTTTACTCTGAATTCCTTTCCATTCATAACATTTATTCTGGAAAGATAACCCTCTGACTCACAAATTTCTTTTCATGAACTGTAAATGTATGTGTGTGTGTGTGTGTGTGTGTGTGTATGCGTGTGTGTATGTGTGTGTGTGTGTGTGTGTGTGTCTCTCTCTCTGAGTATTTTCTCTTTCTTTCTCTCTTGCTTTATACTTTCCAGGAAATACTTGGCGGGCCTCATGCAGCGGAGGACAAATACGATGCAGACTTCTTCAAGAAGTTCCGAAGTCAAAACATTGTTTTGTCAGCAAGAAACTACGCCAGGGTAACCTTGGCCTCACACTCCTACAGAATGTCTCACTATTTATCTCTTTGCATCTTTTCATTTTAACTGTATGCGTCTTTGTTTGGAGCTAGGGATGTGACTGATTCTCTACTTTAGATCAAGCCTGCGATTTTTCGATGGAATATCTAGGTTGTTTTATCAGGCTTATATTATATTATAGTATTTTTTTAATGAGTGTACGTGATGTGTTGGTTGTATGTTTGTTGTTTGTTTTGACATACTGCGAATCAATTTCCCATCAGGGACAATAAAGTTACCATTGACCATTGACATTGACCATTGGTTAGCTCGTTTAGACACACACGAGGGTAAAATCGAGGCACCAATTGACATTAAGCATTTTCTAACATACATTTTTTTGGCCACAGGAGAGCAACGTGCAGGCTCTTGACATTCTTTTCACATATCACGGAGCAGAACTCCTCCAACATCGACTAGCTATCCTTGACAACTTTCCGGAAACCACCTCTCCACACGAGTATACCACCTTGCTGCCGGAAGCCTGGTAAGACGTGCACAAATACGCACTTACAAGAAGGTCCATGTGTATTTACTTTATACAGACACAAATGGTTTACCAAGCGCTGCACTCTTGCATTATAGATGGGAAAAACTCATTGAGATGGTCTGATTTATTTGTCCTGCAAGAGTAAATGGAGGAAGCCTTTCTGTGTTGACTTTTGCTGAGACTCGGAGAGAACCAAATGAAACGACTCATTGAAAAATCATGTTTACTCCGAAAGCTAGAACATGCATTTGAAGCTTGGTGTGGTTCAAAGTGATATGAGCTTCATAACCAAATATCTGCAAAACAAATATAATCTGTAGGCAGGGCCAAGATTTTTGGTACCTGAAATGCACCCAAAATCCCTGTGATGTCTGAGTTGTATTGAAGAGTCATGTTTGTGCAAGCTTTGCATGCAGGTAAATAGTCTCCATAAAGAACAAAAGTAGGATTTCATTTTTACTGAAGGAATAAACGGGTCTTGCATGGGGAGTGCCTTACTTTGCATGTAACAATATTTACGTGGCTTTTGTGTTGTGTGCTAAAGTGGCATCCACATGGACGACAGGACTCAAGGTTTCCCAGGAGAAGAGTGGATTATAACAATATGCTCGGAGTCGGTGGTTTAATTTTCTTGTTGCTGATGAGACACGAGTTGCTGTTTCCCAAACCGCTGAAGCGAAGGTGTTGAAGTAATCCAAATGTATTCTTTAGTCCCCTTTTACAACAATTCACACTCTCGATATAGAAACTGCATTGTTTAAAAAGAAAAAAGAAAAGTATACCGCCACTGGGATTTGCACCCTTTCTAATGTCAGAGAATCCACAGTCACACCTTTGTAGAATGCAAGAGTCGCACATCCCTCTACATTTTAAATTAAAATGACCTAAAACTGGAATCGCACCTCAGTCAGAGCGTGCACTCAAGAGTCTTTCTCACATTCTCACAGTGGGAATCTTTTTGCCGTCATTAAAAAGCACACACATACACAAGTTTATTCTGTCACTGCACACATGTACGCACAGCGCCGCAGCTAACGGGCTGGCAGAGACAGCAATGAAATAAGAGGAGAGAGACTTAATTGCTACTTCTAAATTTACATTCAAACAAAGCCGAACACCTTCAAATGATACTTGCTTGAACAAATGCAATTGTCTGTTATTACAGTGTTATTCCCCCTGGTTTTCACTCTACACTGCCTGTTTTGTTTTGTTTTTGCTTTGGGCTTGGAGAAATGCTGAATAGGAGCGAGGAGTGATGGAGGGTTGTTTTGGAGGGAAGAAATCATTCCTCACCTCTTTATGTTTCACTAATAGCAGTGACTGGATTTACTGATGGACGCAGCCAGTCATTCACCGTGCCTTTTTCCTTAAATCGTAACTCGTTTTTCTATTTAATCCTCGATACTTCATTTTAGCTTCTGTGAAAATCTTACAACCCTGCATCCAAAAAAGTACGATGATAAAAGGTAAATGCACAAATGTGCAAATTATCCAAACCATATGTGTAATTGAGTATAAAGGCATAAGAATGAAAATCATTATTTTTTTTATATGTACAGTATATTTGAGTCATTCTGATTCCAGCAACTGTCCAAAAAGTTTCTACAGGATTAACAAACAAAAAAGGCTGGAAAATTGTCTAATCCTTAAAAAGGGAAATCACCTGGTGGAACATTTAGCAACTCATTAGCTCAGTTGTCAACAAGTTGGCAAGAAGAAGAGGCAAAATCGTTCAGAAATAAAGGTGGGAGTTGGGGTTCACCCCACTCTTTGGAAGATTACATGGTCAGATAGTTCAGCAGTTCAAAGAGATCATATTCTTTGGTCTAAAATTGAAAGGAATTTGAGGATTTCATCATCTATGCATGTCTTATCATTAAAGGATCGAGACACACCAGAGAAATTTCTGAAAATGAAGACAAGGCTGAAAACCAATTTTGCCATCACCTTTGGGCCCTCGGGTGCCCCTACGTTAAAAAAAAAAAAGGACCTGCTTTTTGTGGTAAAAAGAACTGCACAGACTCAGAAACACTTCCAGAAACCATTTGCCCGCTGCATCCAAAAAAAAGTTCAAACTCAGCCATGCAAAGACCATCCTGCAATATATTCTCAAGTGTTGATATTTAGCTCATCTAATATTAACAAAGGTGGGTTTTTGTTTTTGAAACTAATCCAAAACCTTCCAGCTTGGCCATGTGATGGTCTGCAACTGGGGGAAATCTGCACATCCCTGGGGGACACGGTTAATGCTAATCGACAAAGTTTTGGAGAAAACTTTCAGTGAAGGTCTTGCTTATTTCAGCAAGACGATACCAGACAGCATCCAGCATATAATCCAGCTGTAGCAGAAGGAGTCTGCAGGCTGCCTGCAGCCCAAACCTGTCACAGAGTGAAATTTTGATATGGAAAAGAACCAAGGAAAATAAATTTTGAGCAGCCAAACACAGTGTTAAAGGAATGTGATGCAACGCTGTTGTAAACATGGTCCTGGCCCGCCCTTTTTGAAACTGGCATTACATTCAAAATGAGCATATCATTTGCAGAAACAGGATTTTACAGATATATTCTCTCTGCCACTGCTTTATAAAGAAACCATGTATTTGAGGGTGGCAAATTCATCACCTTAAAAAAAAAAACCCCTACAGATATAGATATAATTTTTAATATAGTTTCCACATACGCACACTACAACACAGCTCCCTTTTATTAGCCGCGACTGAGTTTGTATGGAGGTCAGGTGCTTGTGGGTCTGCAGTGAGCATCCATCATGGCTCTGCCGCTGTGGGGCAGTTTCCTATTTTCCCCAGCTTGTGAGCACCAAATGCTGCTCCAACAGCGCTCGCTTCCACACTGCAGCAGACGGAGCCAGCTCAAGCCATCTGTTTGGTGCTTACTCCCTATATACTGAACTTGCTTCATTGGAAAGGGGGGGGGAGGTAATACTCTCCTGTAATATTGATTAGGTCTGTGAAGGGACCTGTAGACTTGGAGAATACTGAATGTATTTTTTTTAAGGAGTCTTTTCCTGTAGCTTCAAAGGGTCATCTCTGTGGAAACCAAAAATAAACTCCAGCTCCAGGTTTGCTCTGCATCTCCTGTTTTCAATCCTGCTCCCCTGCCTCTCTGATGCGAAGTAGATCAGGGATGCAGGCACAGAATAATTCATTCCTCCTATCGATATCTGGCCGCTCACGCCGATATTTACTTTCCACTCTCTAACTACGCTGTCTTTAATGAGGAAAGAGCACCTGGGAGTTAGGGAATGTCATAAAAAAAAAAACCCCACACTGAATGAGGCTGATTTTATGCGGGACTTCTCGATCTCTGTTATCCTAGTGTTGAAGTTCCAAGCTTAATCAATGAACTGGCGCTGGAGTGTTGGTGAAAAACCCTCCTGCTTTGGAGTGTTGACATAAATCAGAGCTGCTGCTTGCTTCTTATGTATTTTGTGATTGGAGAGAATTTATGACCGTGCTAAAAACTGCTGCAGCGTGTGTGCACGCTCGGCCTTTAACTGCACCAAAGCTGTAGATGATTTGTAGCCCACGCTATCTCCTTGAGTTTTACAGCCACAGTACATATTTTTCTGTCCACAAACAAATAGATAACAAGAAGCCATGCATTAATCCTAGAAGAAAAAAGAAACAAACCCAAAGCAAAACTGCTTTTGTTCAGCCCGGCGTCTTAGCATTCGAGTCGTTACGTTGTCTGTGTCCAAGCGTCGGAGTCCTGTCAACGCTGACACGTGAAGCTACAGAGTCATTCTTCACTTTGGCTTTCTTTTTTTTGCGTGTCCCCTATTTATCTTCCTTAGACCTGTCACACTCAAGGAGACCAGGAAGAAGTAAAGCTTGGGACCAACGTGGCGTTTAGAAAATAAAACTCCCCGCTATTTACAACTGAGGCACGATTCAGACTCTCTTCAGAAGTTCTTTGACTTGTTTATTGTTGTGATTTAGTTTTTTTTGCCTCCTCCCATTTCTTTTTCTTATTATACTCTGCTCTTTCCATTTCCCATATGTTGCTTGCTCTCTAGTTTTGCTGTAGTTTATGGCTATGTTTACTTTGAGACAGTAAATGCCTTTGCTGATTTATAAGGTCCCATTATGCCTGGGTGGGTAGATGTCGCATGTTGCGGTGTATTGCTATTGGTGTGCTTTTTCCTAAAAACTGACCCCTCTCTCTTGCTGTCTTTCTCCTTCTGTCCTCTCGTATATCTTGCTTTTTTTCATTTTCTTTCATTTACAGTCTGGATGACAGAGGTGAGCTGGTGTTGATTCCGTGGGACGAGCAAAGACACAGAGAGATGGACTGGTGTGAGGCAGAGGAGTGCAGGTAAACAGGTTACATCACCCCTGAGGCGAATGTACTGATTTCTAGCTCTGTGCATAAAGTATTATTAAAGCCAACAGTTAAACAAATGTGACGTAACGCGTCATAATTAACTCAGCCCGTGTCCGGGATAACAAAGCCCCTCGCAGTGTAGAACTGTTAAAATTCATGCTCCAAACAGGCCAGATGCTTGTGCTGGCATCATTTTGTGAAACAACACATGACATCCTATTATCCAAATGTTAAACACAGCCATAACCAACTAATACCAAATCTTGTTGCACTGCCAATTTATGCCATTTGCCTGCTTCTGTAGGGAGGCCGGGCTTCATTTACAATTTTATTTTTTTATTTTTTTTGTTGCTCGTCTGTTGGGAGTCATAACAGCAGTCGCACACTGTGGTATATTTGGCCAGAAATTACAGGATGAATGTTTGATAATGTGATTGGAGCAACATTCCTGGCAACTAGGTTTAAGGCAGTGTTTTTTTTTTGGTGGCTATGTTATATCTCTGCTCTTCCAGCTCTGTTTCCCTCCTTATCTCTCTCCCCTCTCTTTGCTCAACTCCTTTACCTTTGAGTCAGGTGATATTCTGTGTTTTTCTTATCAAAAATCCTACAATGTTAAGACTGTCTTTTAAATACTAATATTTGGGCATCCCTCCCTGTGCATCTGGTTCATAAATGTGTTACTTTCATTTAAAAAAGGAAGAAAAAAGAAGCAAACAAACAAGTAATTTCCTAAAGCAGCAGGGCACTGTAGGTAGTAGATAAATTGTACATTTTTAGGGGAACATTTTCAGCAGAGGATCAGTTGCTTTTGTAATTATTCAGAGCAGCACGATCCTCTCTGTGCTATTTTTTTGGGTAACAAAATAGGTTTATGGCACAGGAGTAAGGCTTTGACTTTTGGCTCCATAAAAAATAATTGTATCAGTGCATTGTTTTAATCTGTTTGTAAGATTTTTTTCTTTTTCTTTTGATAAACACATAATTATGAATTAATAAAAGTCATTTTTCTCTCATTAACTGTTCCCGCTCTAGCTGATTAGCTAAAAATCATTAAAGGAATAAAGTGAAAATGCAAGGGAGCGCAACTCTTCATCCATGTCTTTTTCTTTTTAAGAGCGGTGCTGGAGCAGAATTTGTTTGACGATGACAGTTTCCTGTATGACGAAGCCTCAGACCTGCTGAGATTCCGCACAGCCACGCCCTCCAAAGAGCTGCTTACTGATTGGTACATTAGCAGAGCCCAGGATATCGACTCTTGCTCCAGACAGGTACAAACATTCTGTGTATCCGCTTGTAGCTTACAGTCAGTCACTATATGTTTATTTTACTATGCAAAAGTGTTGAGCCACCCCTCGTTTCTTTCACATTTTTCTAGGAAATTTGGCAAAACCAGAGTTTCAACAATTCTAATGAGCCTGAAAGTCAATATTTGGTATTCTTACCAATTTTTCTTCAGCATAGCCTGCACTGCCTTCAGCAAGCTTTCTTTTAATTTGTTTTACTAAGTAGTCTTCAGGAATAATTCCCCAGGCTTCTTGAACATTCAAAAATCTTCTTTGGATGTTGGCTGCCTTTTGTTCTCTGTCGAAATGATGTTGAGGTCCGAGCTCTGAGGAGGCCAATCCGTGACTGTTAACGTTCCTTTTTATGTTTTTCTATCCACATATGCTTTACTGGATTGGGAGTGTATTTGTGTTCATTGTCATGCTGAAAAATGAATCCATTGTTAATGCTTTCTAGATGGTATTGTATGGTGGAACAAAAGGAAAATCTGATGGTAGTTAACTACATCATTTGACAAGATCTCCAACACCACTGGTTGAAATGCAGCGCCAAACATTGATAGAGCCTCCATCGTGTTTTAGAGATGGTCTTAGACACTGACTGTACCTCACTCCTGACCTCCTCTGTACATAGTGTTAATGATTTGAACCAAAAATTTAAAATTTGTATTTAACACTCCATTAGACCTCTTGCTGTCATACAATTCTTTCTTTCCACTAGTCAAAATATGCCTAATAATACAATTTTTGTATATATACAAAGTTGTCTGTTATGTGTAGACACAACATTCATTGCTTGATCTAGGTGTCTTTTTTATGGTTGAACGATTCAAAGGTCAGTGTTCAGTGGCTTAACAGACAAAAACATTCTTCTGAAAATAGTCGAGTACAAGGACTGGATTGAAAATCAGTAAAAAAAAAAAAAAAAAAAAAAGCCAAGAACTGTTGCTCCAGAGCACTTTAAAACATTACAAGAATTTCTTACTTTGACCTGGAAGCAAAATTTAATGAAAGATTGCATCTTACCCTTCCTGTGACAGCAGAACTTTTACCTGACCTTGCAGACTGTAATAGCAATAAATGTTTTCCCGCTGACCTCTCATGGCCTTACAAAGCCTTTATCTGTAATTTCAACCTCAACGCTCAAGCATTCAAGCTGTTTTAGAGACTAAAATGATCAGGTGACCTCGCAACTTTTCAATTAGTTTGTTCATCCCTTATTACCGATGCAAATCATTTCCAACTGGTCATAGTTCTTCTGTTAGGGGAAACCTTTTACGTAGACTGTTAACGTTCCTTCTGCTCGATTGGATCTTACAGCTGGGCAGCGGCAGAAAGGAATTAATAGACATCTGGCTATTGAAAAGACAATTGGTTTCGCACACTTCTTTTAGATGATGAGGGCAGAAAAATATGACGACTGCAGACTGCAGAGGGTATGTTGCCTGTCTCCATCAGTCAAGGTCGCTTTGATCTGATCTGTGACAGTTATTATCATATTTGCCATATGGACTTCTAATGAAGAGAACCCGAGACTTATGTCATCCGCGTTCTGATGCTGCAAGTGAAAAATAAGACTTGATAGGACTTGTTTAGTGGAGTAATGGGACGTAAACGCTAGAGCAGCCCGATCTCTCCACCCACACTATCCACGCTGCAGCTCCGTCCCCTCTTTACCTCCATCAGAGTGATGGATCAAGGTTGTCACAGCACTCTCTTTGTCTTTGTGAAAGGACTAACTAGGGTGCAGTCATATCTTTCCCCTTCATTTCTCCGTTTTATCCCTTCCACTTGCTGTAAAGAGGCTGGCGAAATAGAGATTTTGGGGTCCATTGCTCATTTTTGAAGACAACTGGGGAATCGTGCCTTTCATCATCCACTCAAGAGAGAAGGAGAGGGAGAGATTCGAGTGCATGTGTAAAAGGAGGCCTTTGTTAGTCTCAAGGAATCACACCAATTCCCTCTTTCATTCTCTCCCTTGTTCATTTTTAATTAGACCTCATCTTCATTTGCTCTATCACATCTTACTCCAGGAGTCTCTTTGGACTGTCCCGAACTCTCACGTCTCTGGTTATTTCACACATTTAGTTTTTTCTTCACACGAGCAGCTGAGCCCCCCCCCCACAGCCACCCCTTCTCCCTGCCCTTTTTTACGTTTCGTCTCGTTTGTTCTCTCTTATTGGCACCCTCCTCTCATTCGTCATCTGGCCCTGTTTATGCTTGGGAGAGCGTTTTAATGGAGTAAAATGGGGCTTGATTAAAAGGAGCCACATCAGAGGAAGCTGGAGTGTTCTAAACCAGTCACAAAGTGGCAGGAGGCGAGACACTGATGGGAAGATTGACAAGATGACTCAGAGAGAGACACGAGCTAGGGCAAGCAGAGAATGGAAGTGCAGCCGAAAGAGGAGATAAATGCTGGGCCGATGCAACAGCCCTTGTTAGGTTAGTGTATTACAAACACAGAAAGAGGAGAGGGCAGCACAGATAGGTGTGGAGATAAAAAGGGAAAGCAATCTCATGGAAAGAGCTGTCTGTGGGGAAGAAAATCACCAGTTATAAGGGGGTAAAAGGGTAGGAATAAAGGATATTAAAACCAAGTTTTTGTTGTGCTGGCAACGAAATGGCACAAAATGAGAGGGTGGCTTTGAAAACAAGACAGAGCGTGGGGAGGCTGGCATACAGAAAAGGCAAAGGGGCAGGCTGGGAGTTCAAATGGAGGCTAGTGTGGTGACTGTTACTTCGAAGAGGTGGGAGGGAAGGGAACAGGATTAAAATTGAGCAGAGCTGATGAGAAAATGTAAAAATTCCGTTTGAAAGAAAGGAGTGTGATAGGACGAGGGTGAGAGACAAAGAAGCATCAAATTGAGTTGGAATATTACAGTGAAGAGTGAAATCTGCCGTTGTGGCAAGGGGGGGGAGAGCACAAAGAGAGAGGGTCGTGTTACAGAAAGACGAGGGGAGGGGATGGAGATGAGGTCGTAATTAAAAAGTGTGAGATTTCAACATCTGAATTGTCTGTGGTTAGCTGGGGAATCTATCTCTGGAGAGCAGGGAGGAGCGGAAAGAACAAGGAGGATCTACACTCACAGTTAGATCAATAGACTTCCCCCTCTCATTGTATCTAATTGCTCAGACTCTGAGTCAAGGTGATTTGGGTTTTGGGTTGAATGTGTGTTTGTGGGGATACTTTTTGCAAATGAAGACATGCAGTTATTTATTCAACAATAAGTAATGTGTGTTGAGATAAGCTGAAGACAACAAGATTGCATTGATTGTGTATCTGTGTTTCTGTGTGCCTGTGGGCACTTGTGCCTTTGTGTAGGAAAGATGCAGCAAGGATGTGTGCGCTGTCTCTAAAAGGTGTAGAAAAGGCAATCATCACCGCAGGACCCAGCAGCATCTGCTATTGATTGGCTAACATCCACAGGTGGCCGAGCATCAATTGGCTGGGCGTATTGCCGGCATATAGCTGGTTGCATATTGATTGGTTGCTTTTCTGGATGGAATTGTATCGATTAGGAGCAGCAGGAAGCCCAAAACCTCAATGTTTTATTGCTGAAGGTCTAATGATTGGATATTAGTAATGACTGACAGCTATTATTTGCTTTTGGATTGGACGGGATATTGTTTTTTCCACGTCCCAATTCAGTTATCTCGGCAACAATTTTTATTGAACGAACATTGCTGCAAACAGGCTTTTTATTTGCCTTCTGCCCAAGTGTCATGGTTAAGAGGTTGGGTTAGTGTGTGTGTGTGTGTGTGTGTGTGTGTGTGTGTGTGTGTGTGTGTGTGTGTGTGTGTGTGTGTATACACAGTTTGGCCCATAAGTATTCAAACAATAATGACTTTTCTAGTTTTGTTTCTGTACACCAACACTATGGATGTTAATTGAGCAAATCCATAAGTGATTGAAGATTTTTAGCTTTAATTCAAGGAGTTTAACACACCTTCATCAATAGAAGCACGGAGGCTTTAAAACAAGGCGAAAACCACTGGTTGCACAGAAGAAGAGGAAATTCGGGACAGAACATCTCAAAGAGCCTGCACAGTCCTGGAACACATTCTTTGGGAGTGTGAAACCAAGATTAGCTTGATTTCATTTCTATAGATGCCCCTAGAGTCTTCTCATCTAACTCACAACATGAAACTATTAAAGTGCTCCATAAATTACATAACATGCTCTCTGTTGACACATTTTATTGCCATTCAAGTTGCGGAGTCAGCAGTCTAAGCAGACACGGGGTACCAATGTGCTCTCCAGCCAGGTGAGAGATGTAATCTCAATAGCGTGTATTGGGATCTCCTCCCAGTAGGACATACCTACTCCAAGTCAGATGCCTGAACCACCTCCACTGGCTCCAGAGTAGCGACCCCTATAACTAACCTATTCAATCTGTTCCTGTGAGAGGGTGGTGTTGCCCCAAAGTATGCATGGCAAATTTTTCATCACTGTTGACAATTATGCTGTTGGTGGTTTATGAACGCGTTTCTTTTGTTAAACAATGGAAGTGCTGATATGCTCTTTATCATGTAAGCTAAAGGCCTGAGACAACAGATCTTGGTACAGCTGGCTGGAAATTCGTTCGTTCTTTCTCCCACGTTGCCAAAACGGCAGCCACTGAGTGTACAGTGCATTGTTTCACACTCGACCGTTTGACCTTTATCAGGTCTTTTATCACAACACCATCTGTGTACTTGTGATACACAGTGTGAACGAATGCATGCACTGAAGATATTATGGAAGTATGAAAGTACCCAATCTGAGGCACAGTAACAGTGTGTTTAATATCTCACTGACAGTGCTCGTTCCTTAAA
Organism: Maylandia zebra; assembly: GCF_041146795.1. Lineage (NCBI taxonomy): Eukaryota > Metazoa > Chordata > Actinopteri > Cichliformes > Cichlidae > Maylandia > Maylandia zebra. Next base: position 7,807,633 of record NC_135181.1, read on the forward strand.
ACGTCCAAGTATAGGAGACGTTAAGAAGTTAGTGAAAGTGTGATGTTGACCACTGATCTTGTCTTTTTTTTTTTTCTTTTTCAATGTACTTTTAAGTAGAATTCATGTAGTCAGCCTCCTCTAGCGTGTTTTTCATTTGGTTTTCTTTCTTTCTTGTCTCAGGTGGACTGCGCCCTGTCGCTGGTGCGTCTTGGGAAGGAGCGGGAAATCCCCGGGCTGGAGCGATTATGCGATGACTTGGTCACCATGGAAACACTTGTGTATGAGACATCATGTGAACTGGGTCTGACTCTTAAAGATTTTCAGCAGCTCAGCGACATTGACAAACTCCGCCTGCTCATGAAAAACGTACGTGACTTAATTTTCCACCTGCTTAACTGCACACTGGGAAAGGTTGACCCCCACCACAGAAACGGTTATACTTTTAGCTGCACAAAATCATGTATGCACAGCAGGTCTGGTAACTGAAAAGCTGGAAGATAAAATACCAATAAAAAGTTTGGACACATTCGGTACGTGTGTCCAAACTTTTTACTGTTTCTAATTGTCTTTGTTTTTATCTTCATTATAATGAATGTCATTCATTTCATAATTTCTTTCTTTTATCCTTTTCAAATGCAAATAATTTCTTTCTTTTTTTTTTCTCAGTTGAAAAACGTTGTTTTCCTCACGCGACGCTGTTAAATTGCGTTTCCCAGCCCGCTTGCTTTGTTTCACAGCCTGTCTGGGTGTTCATTGTCTGAACAAATAGAAAGCTTGCCTCCCATTTCTCTGCCATTACATTTCTTCATACAGTTCCACTTTATAGTTACTTTATTGTCCTTGATTGTTGCTTAAAGAAACATAATTTATGCTAATTGCAACTGGAATAGGCAACAAACAGAAAAATTTAAAAGACTAATTGAACGGCAGCCTCCAAGTAAATTAGTTCCTTTTCATTCCTGAAATCACTCATATTTGATGATACGAGCTTCCTTTCCAACAGCAACATGAGAGCTATGAAAGCTATTCTATATAGCAGGTACTACAGTTACAAGTCCCCTTGGAGTACATAATATGAGCTGTCCTCTAAATTGTAGCTAATAACTGCCAGCTTTAGCCTATGAGGCCCATTGCCAGTAGTATCTGCCACACAGGCAGGCAGCCAGCAAATGTTGTTGACTGCACTAACACATGCTGTTTGACTGGTACTCCCTCTGGACGCTCTGTGTGTGTATGTACATGTGTCTGTGTCTGTGTGTGTGGTTGTGTGTGTTTGAGTGTTTACCAAACTCGCCTAGATTAAATCTCCCTCTTTGCCTGCGTCTGATGTCTTTCTTTATCAGAGAGACAGTACAGCAAAGCAAAAATGTTGCGCGTGGGTGTGCAAGTTTGCATTTAGCATTCAAGTATTTATTTATTTATTTTTTTTCAATCTCATTTTTCCTGCTGATGCTCTCTTATCTGTATATCCTGAGTCAGAGCTGTCGCAAGGTGGGTGCAAGGCCTTGCACGAACTTGACATGCATCTGCTCAAATCACATCGCAGCCCACATACTGCAGCTATTATGGTTCAAGTTCAGGCTTAATTGCATGGCACAATTTCATGTAAATGCGGTTTGAAGTACTTTGCAATTTTCTAACAAACAAATCTGTAACACAGCACCATCGTGCAGACATCCCATCATTCCCAAATTCATTCTGCAGCTTGATAAACACACAGCAGTGTCAGTATTATTGTCTTGGTTAAAAGTTTAAACTTTTGGACTACATTCACTTTTAACCCTTAATTTGCCAGAAGAAGCAAAGACTAGCTTTCTGGGGATATGAGGTGAATCGTGGTTGCAGAAAGCATTCACAAGATAATGCTGTCTGAACATGGACAGGAAAAAAATCAGCCGTGTCAAGATTTTACAATGTACACATTTTGATATCGATTACTACCCAGAAAGACACATTAAGACAAAGTAAAACCACCTTTAGTAGTAGTTGTGTCTCCTGGACCGCTTTACGTAATGATGATACTCAAACTTATACACACACACACACACACACACACACACACACACACACACACACACACACACACACACACACACACGCACACTCATAGTCACAAGCTGAGAACAATACCAACCATGCTGTTGCGGCTTGTAACAAGGAGCACTGCAGCAGATGGTATGACCCCCACAGAGCCTTGATCTCAACATCTTGGATTCAGTCTGGATGCCATAAAGAGACGGAGGCATTCGAGATGGCATAAATCCACTGAAGAACTGTGGCAAGTTCTTCAAGGTGATTAGAACAGTTTACCTGCCAAATCCCTTCAAAAAATAAATAAATAAAATGAGTATGAGTACCTCTTAAAGGCAAAGGGTGGCTGCATCAAATGCTTATTTGATTTTTTTTTCTTTTTACTGAAATCCATATAAAGTTAATTGATCAATAAAAACTGATAATGGCTTTTTATAAAGCATTTTTATAGCGTCATTACTTTTAGTGCCCTAATGCCAAATGCCAAAAAGTCTTCACTGGTACAGCATCACAAAATTGCTGCTCCCAAAGTTGGCTATTGGAGAGGATGCTGTAGGAAATTTATAGGTGATTGGTGCAAAATCTGTCTTTTTCACTGTGGAAATTAGCTCAGCTTGTGCTATGTAACTGCTTGGTGTTTGGATCAGAAACCTGGTGACATGTCAGCAGGCTCTTAAAAGCCAGAAAGGCTTAGCTCAGTGAAATATGTGTGTCTCTGTGTTGGTAGTTTAATCAGTGTGTGATTTAGAGAAAGCTCAGACCCCTTGTTATTTGTGATCAGTGCAGTATTTCCATTATTTCCATGTAGTTCACAATAATTTTTGTGCAACTGACAGATTGGCTTTCTAAATTTAGCCCATAGGAGTATATGCTATATGACTGCAAACAGAAAGGTATATAACTCATTAATAGTCTTTTATATAAAAGAAAACAAATGAATTTAACAACCATTCCACCCAGAGGTTCTCCTTTATTGGAAGAGCTAAGTTCATTTTATTTACATAAACATGTAAATGTAAAGCGCAACAAATGAAGAGCATAAAATCAGTGACTAGAGTTTCTTAGGCTAAAATTCCTACCAGTAGAATACTACTCACTTTAAGTGAATTATCTATTCAACACACTAGGTCACATTATTTTTAGTATCCTGCCTGAATTGCATCTTTAAGTATCTTTAATTTCTTTCTGTTATCAGTCCAGCACCGAGCACTACGTGAAAGACTCCTTCCAGTGGATGGTGCCATTCCTACATCGCTGTGAGGGACAGAAAGAGGGTTCTGCTAAATCTCTGCTCAGAGAATACCTGGTCAGCCTGGCCCAGGAAGACCTCACCCTGCCCCTCATCATTTTCAAGCACTCCAAACCTGATGCAAGTATCCGTATACATACACACACACACAATGCACAAGTGTAGTCGGCGTCACACTTGGGTAACCATAAATGGAGAGACAGGAAAATGAAAGCACATCCACGCAGACATTGCAGCTCTGGCTGTTTGTGTGATGTCAAGGCCGATGTTGTTGCCCCTGCGCTGTAAATGCTGTATTTATGACCCCATAAGGACGCAGCCAAGGACAGGTCTCTGGGCCATTAGAAGCCATGAACCACACACACACAAACACTCCAGAGGAAGAAAATGCTTAAATTGATGCAATGCTTCAGTGTGTAGGTACAAATAAATTACGGGGTCAATCACACATTGATATGCACATACTGACTCTTATTCTTCTCTCCTCCAGTGCCAGCAGAAGATTATTGGGGACCCAGACCAGCTGATGGAGGTCGCTTTGGAGTGCATCTACAGCTGTGAGAGAGACGACCAGCTCAGCCTGTGTTATGAAATCTTGGAGTGTCTGCCACAGAGGGGCTACGGGTCAGACGCACGCATCCACGCACACAAATCGCACACAAATTGCACACACACGATGCCGTGCACGATAACACACAAGTCAATAAGTCAATTGGGCATATTCTGGTAATGACAGAAGTAAGCTTTATACATTAGATAAGCCATGATATAAGGATATTAAAGCAGTCCGGCGCTGCCTCGCCCACAAGAATACATTGCTTCCAAGCAACCCACCTTTTTCCATTCCTTTCACCTTTCCATCTCTCTTAGGACCTATCAATAAACCTAACTACTGCCTTAGGTGCTGCTCCTCTCCCCTTGTAACTTTCTTTCCCTCCTCCTCTTCTCTCTTTTACGCTTAGCTCTGACTCCAAGGAGCCATCAGTTAGCGTAGCTACAGTCTACACAGTATTTCCTACCTGATGGTATTGCTGTCTCTGCCTTTCTCTCCCCCACCTCTTCTGCAGCACATTTTATTTCATATAGCAAGAGAGGCTGTCCTTTAGGTTCCCCATGAGGCTGTGTGGGTATGTAGTGCATTTGAAGGAGACTGAGCGGATAGTGAAGGGCTGAGGATGGGAGGGGGAGGGGGGGGGGGGTCATTAGAGTGTCAAGAGTAGCTGAAATTAATCCTAATGACTTATTCTTGGAAGAATTATCCATCCAGTGTGCACATTATTTGAGAAATTAAATGACCACTTTTGGCGAGCTTTGTTGTTTATTGTTCACTTGCTACAGTATGACAGCCATGATTTTCAGCAATTAGATCTTTTTCCTTTAGCAACTGGCTCACGTAGCTCCAGTTTGATATGCATTGCTGTGAGTGGCATGTATTTATTTCCCCTAAATAATGCCACAGTGGGGATAACTGTACTGAAACAAGTCACTGTTATGGGCAACAAGCAATGTTTGGTTGGGGACATGATTTCAGCCGCAGTGCAGCCTTCCACTAAACTGAGCAAGTGTAACGCAGACAGATAAGCGTGTCGGTTTTACATTTTAAAGTTGTGAATTAAAGATACATTTTTTTTAGCACATGTCATGGTGAGTTATCGATCATCAATCTGTCCATTTACAATTCACAAGAATTGTCACTGATGAGCTACTACATCATTGATGTTCTGGTTTCCACTTTTCCTTATCATAATATTCCATAATATTATTAATGTAGACTAATCTAAGCTATTTGCTGGGTTACTTTATTTAAATCACAAAAATGTATTTTCCCTCCTTAAAAAAACATGAACATAAACCTTTTTTATGATCTTATTAGCATTTCTAAGCAATCAGCAACAAACAAATTGTTGGATCTGTTTTTACCTTAATGGCACACTAGCTAATCCTGAAAAGCTACTCAATAATGTATACATTGCTAGCACCCGTATTAATATTACTTCTTTTACTATCAGTGAAGTTTACATCGATAAATGTAGCTATTTTATTGATTATCCAAATATGAGCACTGCTATTACTTTACACTGTATTTAGCTAGCTATTTGTTTTCAAAGATATACCCATGATCCATTTAAATGTGAAAAAGCTTCTCGTTGACAAATTGTTAGCAGACTTATTATAGTTTTGTATCCTCTAATGACATTTTATTTATTTATTTTCTTTGTTTTGTTTTTAGTTTAGTTTTTATTAGATTCAGTGTTAATTTTAGCCTTTTTAATTCTTCTTCTTATTGTTATTATATGTAGGGATATGAAAGAGGCAACACTTATAGAAATCAGTGCAGTTATTACAATAAAAACACAGAACCGTTTGAATGCTGTTGACTCACAGTCTTGTAAACATCCAGTCTCAATAAACATGCCCATCCATGCCTCATCAGGCATATTTTAATTTAATTGAATAGAGTTTTCCAAGTTTGCAAAATTGTTTTATTTAGTTAATTCCCCCCCCCCCCCAAAGAGTTTATTTCCTTTATTTCTTTTTAAAAGTACCAAGAAAGTACCAAGTAGTTGATCTTTACAAAAAGAGCACAATGACAAACTTTTTTTTTTTCTCATGGCGCAAAGTAAAAAGAGGAGAATATTTAAATAGGATGCAGAAAACTGATTTCCTTATGTTTGCGACACGTGGTTTACTGCTAGTTGCATTGATTTTTAATGCCGCTTGATATTAAAATGAAGGAACTGACTACAGCTGTTTCTAGAAACAACCACAACTTTTATAGATCACCCCCAGTATATTTTACTGTATATTGTACAAGTTACCCTCTTTATGTCTCTCATTTAATATTTAATTGCTTTATAATATATAATAAATTGCAAGTTTTAATGAACACTCCATTAAAAAAAATCGCTTTATGGTGAGCATAATACCCATATATGCATTTCAGACTAAACATTTCCTTTCTGCTAGACAGGCCAGCTTTCTGCAGTGTTTGGTTTAGGAGTGCTGCAAGGTGCTATACTGTATATGCAATGCTTTCAATTTAGCATTTCTCTCAGGAGTGATGTGTCTGACTTACTAAGCTGAAAATTGCTACCCCGGCCAAGAATATTACAGATTTCTGCAAGCTAGGAGAGAAACCATGACTTAGTAGTTTCAACCCAATTTTCTGATATTTCTTGTGAGACAGCTTAATTAGGTCTAAATCTGCTCAGAAGAATGTAACGTGCGTTCACCCTTAGAGAGTGGGAAATCCAAAAATGGACAAGGGATTAGACAGTGATTGAGGAGAGGGAAAAAATAGAATGAGGGAGAAATGGGTATTAAAAAGAGGAAGAGCTGGAGGTGGAGATGCACAGACAGTCAGAGATGGGGGTGAAAAAGCAGAGAAATGGAAAGGTCAGATTTTTTTATTTTTAAATGAACAAATAAATAAATAGATACATTTAAAAAAAAACCCAAAAAACTCACTCGCTCACTGACATACATTCACAGTCACTGATGCTCATAAACAGAAGGTTGTTTCATCAGGGTCAGTACTCTAGTGGGGCGCAGGCCAGCCTGACCCAAAATCCTTTGCCTCAAGGCAAAGCATCATGGGGTTTTATTTTTAGTGGAAAATCAGTACAGCCTCACTGGTTGACCACATACGCACACATTTACGGTACAGTGTAGAAACTGTACTGCCATAAATACGCACACAGGCATGCGCTTGGGGATTAGGCGTACACTTTATGATGCAAATCTTTTTCCTACTTTGCGTTCTACTTTATTTATTCCAATTTAATTTTAGTAACACAGACTTACAGAGAAGTAACAACTCTTTTTGTGTGTTTTATTGTTCTACAGGCCACAGACAGACATCACTCCATCACTCCATGATCAGGTGGACAAACTTGAGAAGCACCTGAGGTAAAGTAATACAGTCTGTCAGCTTTCACTTCCTCCTCTCTCTTGTTGTCTTCTGTCAGCACAAACAGTTGGATTTACAAATCAGAGCTGGTTCCAGACTTTGAGGTATGAGGATTTGCTGCTTTTTCTTTTCCTGTAATAGACTCGATTTAACATTGTGTGTTTTGATCTTACTTTAAAAAAAAACAAAAAACTTAAGTATTCACACTCCAATGTTTCTTGTCTGTATTTATTGGCAGGGCACATAAATTGTTGGGAGGAACAGCCCTTTAGTTTTTGTGATTATTGCTGCAATGCTTTGGAAACGTTCAATGTGTAGAAATGCTTATTGCTTCCCTCCCTTTATATGTGCCTGATTGGATGGGGGTGGTGGGTGGGTACACATACAACTTGCGCACATGCTCAGTATCAAGAGTCCGGTGTGTGTCCCATGGCACAAGCTCAGGCAATTTCTCTGTTACAGGTTTAAATCGGCCATGTGCCTCTGTCTCTCTTTCTCATCCACCCTGCTCCTCAGGGTGAACTTGCAAACACAAAGCACTGATGAGGAGGAAGGATGAAGGTGGGGATTGGGGGAGGGAAGGAGGGCAGGAGCCTGAAGGAAATGGGAATGTGGATGATGATGAAGAGGAGGAGGAGGAAGCAGCAACAGGAAGCAGCGTTAAGGCTTAGTGTGTCCTTTCACATACAAGTTTACTCACATATTTGCACACAGACATAGGCAGCTATGCACAAACACACGCCGGGGTGGGAGGTGGGGGTAGTGTGTTCGTGTACGTTTGTGTTGAAGCGCAGTGACTCACACGCTCGTATCCAGATGAATCAGGCAGTAAATGCAAAGTGTCTTCTTACCGAGCGCCTCCAGAATGAAAGCCGTTTTCAGCTGCTGCCACTTGCTGGTGCATTAATATGTGCATAGGAACATGCAGACCCCCCCTCCTCCGACACACACACACACACACACACACACACACACACATGGACACTTCACACTTGAGCAAACATGCACACACAAACACAGTTGTAAATATCAGGGCTTTGTTGTATGTCTTACACTCACACATATAGCTACACACACACACACAGAGGCACCTGTTTACTATGGTAATGAGTTGCAGCAGAGAGTGAACATCTGTAGCAGCACGACCCTGTTGAGGCTGGTGGTGCCATGCTAATCCCTCACCGACACACATGCACACACGCTTTCACTGTTTCTCTGTCCCTTGGTCATATAAGACTGCATGCATTCACGTGCTCCTAGGTGCTGTCACTTTGACGTGTAGTTTATCACGCTGCTCTTCAGTCTTGCTCTACGTTTGCTCCATCTGCACCGCGACTCGCAAATGACTTTCTGCTGCCAAAATAATAAACAGCTTAGAGTTTAAGTGTCTTCTGTCTCTCTCCCTTGGATCGCTCACAGGTATCATTTTGCCATGTTTTTGTCTTGCTTGGCGTTTCCAACTGTGACGCTTACTGATGCCAGTCATCCTGTCTTTGTGTTTTTTTGTTTTTCCTGAATTAATGTTTTGAAAAATGTAACTTTTGTTTTTTCGTTGTGGTTTCATTGTGTGATTTTCCTAATCTTAGTTTGTGTGATCATATTAGTGGTTTCCCCCTTAATGACAACAGTGATTACATGTTATATTTGTCCATCTATTCCAATGCCTAACAGTGTGGTTGAGGTTCTGGAGAAACATGGTCTACAGAAGCCCATCTCGTATGTGAAAAACAGCCAGAACAATGACGAGGAAGCCCACCAGCTAATGGTCAAACTGTGTCGTCACACCGGCCGCAAGTATGAGCTTTGAAAAGTACACATGTATGAATAGACACATAGAAATAAATGCCACAAACATGCTGAACGTTTGTGTGTGTCCAGAAACCCTCCAGTGAGTGAGAATATGTGGAGAGTTCTACTACAGGACCTGCTGGATATGCAGCAGAACGTTTACACTTGCCTAAAACCAGAGACGTGCCATCAGGTAAAACACTTCAGCAATATTGGGAAGATTTGTGTTGGCAAGGTGCATCCAGTATTCACTCTGATTTTAATTGGGATTCTAATTTTAGCTAGAGACAGGTGGATCTCACTGAGGAACCAAAGACACTTTTTATATTTATTTATTTCACTCCAGTTGAGTTCATAATTTTCAAAACTGACATCAGGCTGTACTGTGGAAAACTTGAAATTAGCTAGCTAGTGTGATCACGATCTCATAACAAAAAGTTTTATTGTGGGTTTTGTAAACTTTTTGGCAAAGAATATTCACTTCAGCTGGCTAATGGGATGAACGCTTGTTTAGAGCAGTTCCTCATTAGCGTTATCTTGTTGTCCATTATTTATATACAGTTTTATTCAAAACACGCATTATCCATAGGTTGTTAGGACTTGTACTAACATTAAACGTGTAATTAAATGTGTTCATGTGCCTGCATTTTCATTTTGTGCCTTCGGTGACACTGTGGTCTATAATTCACACATTAAGCTGCATGTTACCGCTCTCAGGGAGAGTTCAGATAAAATACTAGAGTGCTACAATGTTACAACTTTTGTTCGGTTAAACGCTGCCTCTCCCTGCATAATATCTCTCCTCCTCCCTGACCGCTGCAGGTTTTTGTCGAGTCCCTGCTGTGCTCCAGCCGAGTGGAGAACATACGCCTGGCAGGACAGCTCATGCACTGCTCCAAGGTACATTAAATAAGACGCTCCTTCGCAGAATTACACTCCAGCTTCACCCTGGGTTGTCCGAATATTAAACTGCTTATTAATTAAATTAATTAATTTCGCTGTCTCACTAATCCCCACATTTCGTATTAATGTTTCCAGGTCAGTCAGGATGTTCCTGTCAGCTTGTCTTTTCGGGGTAAAGGTTATGCTCTGAAGGTGGCCTATGACAACAGCGTGGAATTAGTGCTGGCTGCTGCCAGGGAGTACTTCAACTCATCCAAATTGCTAACAGACCCCTGCATGGGGCTGGCCAGGTGAGCAGGAAAAGAGAGAGTATTTCCTTTCCCCAGTTCTTTATCTTTAAGGTATTAAGGTAAATTAATTTCAAAACTTGTACAGTAACTACCAAAAAGAAGAAGTGTTTATTTGACACAATGTTTGCTTCTGTGTAGGTAGGTGAATGTTATTGCACTTCTATGGCACTTATGACCAGGAACAAAATAATGGTGTCTCATTATAATTTTTCACCTACTACATGAACTGTATACACAGTGCCATGAGTTTTTGTCCCCTAATGATTTCTTAGGTTTTAGCTTGTCACTCTTGCATGCTTTGGATCCTCAAACAAGTAAAATTAGACAAATATAACTCGAGTAAATAGAAGATGCATTTAAATGATGATTTCATGTGTAGGGAAAAAAGATATACGAAAACAACCAGTTATTATTTTTATGGGGAAATTAGCATTTTCTCAATTAATAAATAATTCAAATTATCCTTTAAAAAAAACAGTTTTTATTTAAACAGGCTATATTTCTCCAATATTAAAACTGATTGATGATCTCAAACGTTTAAGTGCAAAAACCTAATAAATTAGCAAGGGCCCAATACTTTTTACAGCAGTGTATGTAAGTGCATGTGTGTGTGTTGCTGGCCTCTGATCTCAGAGGGGGGCCGGTGGGTGTCTAACCTTGCCGTCTGTTCCTAGTGGGGAATTGGGACAGTAATTGGGTCGTCATTCATTTATAGGAACTAATACAAAGACCCCCCTCCACACGTTTGGACAGCACCATCAATTGTAACACTTCCACTGTGTGTGCATGTAAATCTGTGCACGTGTGCGTTATTTGGGTGAGGGTGTTGGATAAAACATGGTGTGTTAAATGTCTGTGGTGCTTTGAAATTAATAGTCCACACATACTGGCTGCCCACCAACTAATGGACAGACTGTGTCCTTTAGATTAAAATAACTGTTCCACAGACACACATTTTACCCTGTGTGCTAAATAAGACACGCACTAGGACAGTTAAACAAACTACACCTGACTTTGCCCTAAACAAGTGTGGTCAGTAGCAACGGGCAGAAGGACAAAGAGACTCGACTTAAAATAACATGGGGATCCCCTGAAACCGATAAAAATCTTTGCATCATAATTTTCTGGGAATAAACACACAGAAAGATAAAGAAAGAAAAGAACAAACATGATAAAACAGATTAGTACATGAATGAATTTACATATATATAAAATAAATATTTGTAATTGTGCAAAATATAAAAAAGGGTATCCTTTGCAGTGATAAAACAACAAAGAAATTTAGCTGCTAGCATTGGCAGAGCAACGAGCAGTTTAGAAGGGCACAGTCACCATGGTAACTTGAGCCGATCAGGGTGCAGACGGCTAAGTGATGCAGTTTTTCGGACAACTTTTACGAAGGAGACCCCGAGTCTATAGACTGAATTAGTTTTTTGTTTTTAAAATCTTCTTTATTTCAGTTTTATTTATATATATTTTATTTATATAGCACTAAACCACAGCGATAGCCACCTCAGAGTGCTTTATATTTGTAAGGTAAAGACTCAAGAATAATTGAGAGAAAACCCCAACAATCAGACAGCCCCTTATAAGCAAGCACTTGGCGAAAGTGGGGAGGAAAAACTCACTTTTAACGCAAAGAGACGGGGAAGGTCAGGGTGAAGGGAGGGAGACAGGACAAAGTAGTGTGGAAGAATAATATTAACTATTGATTAAACAGAGAATGGTGTCTGAACACACAGGGACTGTAAAAAGGTGAATGAATTGGATATTACGTAATTGCAGGAAAGACGTCCTACATATTTGTTTAATATGTACATTGAAAGGCATATCCATCCAGAGTAAATATCTGGTTAGACACCATGTTAGGGCTGAGTACAATATTTCCACTAAGTGACCATCATAGTGACCCGAATGCTTTTTAGCATTAATATTTGCTGTTGAGGCTGCGTAATCTAAATACAAAGTAAGTGAAACATTACTTAACACTAACCTGCCACATTTAAAACTGGTTTGATCTAAATTTGATCAGTATGGTCGGTCAGCTTCGCTTGAGGTAAACACTTTTTGATCTTCTTCAAAAGAAATGTGAGCCTTCATGAGCAGGACTCACTGTGGTCATCTGAGGGTATCCCTGCTCCTTTTTTTGCAGGGCTTATGAAAGTTATTCAGCTGTTATTAGCTGGCTTAATTTGGAAAAAAAAAATCATCCTTTACTCAGAGTGCTTTTAATGCCTTTGAACACTGTTTACTTTTTATTACTATCATTTTCTGTTTCCTTACAAGGACTTTGATGACATTTCTAATATGTGCCTCACAGCAAGAAGATTAGGGCTTGAATCCAGCAGCCGGCTGGAGCTTTTTATCTGTGAGGGACGCGTTCTCCGGTGTCATTGAGGGTTCTCTCCAGATACTCCCATGGTCCAAAGACATGTGCATTAGGTTAATTTGTGATTCCAGATTGTCCATAGGTGTGAATGTGAGTGTAAAGGGCTCTGTGACAGACCGGCATCTTGTCCTGCTAAGCAGCAGAAAATGCATGGACAGACTAAAAAGAAAAACAAGTGTTAGTGTTGGGTGTTAAAAGTAAAGAAATCCTTTATTTTGGAAAGGATTTCTTGCTTCTTTTGCTTTTTTTAGCCCGTATATTACCAGCTTCAACGGTCTGAGCAGTTACCATACTGCTTTTGTCTTTTAAAAGTGAAAGCTTTTTCCTTATCATCCACTAATTATATTAGTTTAGCATTTTTGAAAGATTCTCTTTAATATTTCCATTTCCTGTGTATTTTTGCTTCCCATCTCCTGTTTAATAAATGTGTTTATTTTTCTATGTTGTTCTTTTTCCCAATCTGCTTATAAACTGCTTCCTGTAACACATTAAGTGTTACTTCTTCGTTGTCATTGTTCCAGAGGTAACTTCTAATAGCTTGTTGAATTTTTTCCCTAAATCTTATATCCTCTAATTAGGATTTCTTTAATCTCCATAAATCATTACATCTCCTTGTTTTCATATTACTGGAGCATGATCCTTAAGTCGTACTACTTAAATAAGCTTAATTTAATGGAGTTATGTTGCAATTTTTGTGAAAACATGCAGCTCAAAATGCTTCATATTGCAAAAATAAAACAACACAAAGAAGAAGGTGTATTTGTATGATCCCACAACTGTTATCATGACTGTGCCAAGAAGGACTGGCTGTGAAAAGAAATAAATGAGGAATGGCAGTTGAAACCTGTCACGTTATAGTCTGCATACATCAAAGTTTGATGATGTATCAAAGTTTATTAAATGGGAAGACACTTTTGTGTTTTGTCGTTGTATGTTCCTTACTTTTTACCTCATCAGCCTTTTATGGCTGATGAGGTATTGTTGTCATCCTGCCGGGCGGGCGGACAGCGTGGACACCCGAGTTTTTAAATTGGATAACTCGAGACCAATGCGACACAGGACTTTGAAATTCTACTCCATCTACTAAAAATCTCAAACCATTTTGAGTCCCGGTAACCTTGACATCAAGGTCAGATGAAGATGTATTTTCTGAAAAATCTTGTGAATGTGATAAATGAAGAATGTAGTCACCTGGGTTTTTTTTTTTTTTTTTTAAATTGATGGCATACGTTTAGCTACTAAAAAACTGAAACAAGTTTGAATCTCAGTGATCTTGAACTCAGGGTCGAGGTTAGAGGTCAACTTTTCTGAAAATCAATTAGAATTTTCAAATGTATACCATGGGTGCATCTAGGCTAGTGGATCTAATGTATCTAGGTAAAACTGTACTGGTGGCTGCCAGTGTTTTCTCCTGTAGCTCAGGAGCAGGTCATCTACTAATTGGGAGATTGGTGGCTGCTGGAGTCTGAATGCCATATATGTTAGATAGAAATCACCTATGCAGAAAAAAGGCGTAGCAAAAATGCTTGTGTGAGTAGATGTGAATGTATGAATGGTATGGATGTATAAAGCACTTTTAATGGTTGCTACTCATGCTGAGTAGAAAAGCGCTGTATAGGAGCCAGTCCATTCACCATTTACCTTCTCTTTCCCCTCAACCCTTAAGCGGGGATTGCTGCCTCTCCATGAGCCTGGCTCTGCTGGTTCTGCTGGAAGCCTCTTCCTGTTAAAAGGAAGTTCTGCCTTCACCAAGTGCTGCTGATAGGAAATTGCCTGATTGTCTCTTTAAGATTGTGGGGTCTTTACCCTACAATTCGTAGGGTCTTGATAGGACTTGATGCTTAAGTTGTTAAAACATCTTAGTGAGGAAAAAGAAAGGAGGGAAATAAGGCAGATGTAGGCCCAGCAGGGATGATTTTGATCCTTTTTGTTGCTGGTTGTTTCTGTCGTACGTGTGAAAGCTCCTCTCACAAGTCCTCGTGTGAGTAGGAAAGAACCTGAGTGTATATGACACAGAAATGTTGGAAGATAAATGGGGAAAAAAACCAGGATGTCAGTACACTTCTGTTTGATGTTCTGGTGCAAATGAAGGGCAAGGTCTGTGCTGCTGTGCTCCATTGATAACTTCTTTGCAAACTTGTGTTCTCGTGTGTCTGTTTAGCACAGAGTAGTTAATCTGGAAATCACAGTGTACATGCTGCAAAGCACATCATGACTCTTGAAAGCGAAATAGAAAATTTTTTTTTTTCCACTGATGTCTTTTCTAAGGCTGTGTCAATACACAAACACACTCACACACGCTCGCCTGGAGATACTTCACAGCACGAGTACATAATCAGTATGCCCTCTTTCTGTCTCTCATTCGCCCATCCACAGCCCTTTCCTCTGCTCTCATCCATGCCAGGACAAACCTCTTGTTCCTGGCAAGAACAGCAGCCATGCTCAAAGAGTGGGGAGCTGCGTGTGGAGTGCTTTCCAGAGTGTGTGTGTGTGCGCGCGTGTGTGTGTGTACTCTACTCAACAGTTTTGAGTCAGTGTGTTTTTAAGAAGTAGAGGTTGCATTTCTCATTACACTTACAAGGATTATGAGACATTTCTGTCAGTTGTCTTTGTTTACCCACCACGAGAGTAAAACACTCTTGAGCGAACACACATCCCAAGGACAAGTTCCCTCGTCTCCGCTCAACTGGTGCTGACGTCAGAACTCTTAAGCTGCAATTTTATCTGGGATTTGTGCTATTTGCAAATTAATCATTTTGCTTTTTTCTTCCTCTTTCACTCGCTGGTATATTTTACTTTGCTCTGTATACACTTGCAGGCACACACAATTTGCGCATTCAGTGTTATATATGCAGCATGATGTGCTACATAATCCTATTAAGGGTAATGAGTGCCGCTCGCGTTTCAAGAGAAAACTGTTCTATTGTAGATCTGTCAAATTAGTCTAGACTTTGTATTTAAATCCATTTGAAAAGTGTCGCCATGTTTCTCATCATGATGTTGAAACTTCACAGACTTCAGGCTAGATAATCGCTTTTTTTCTACAGCTCTGAAATGTGTACCAATTTAAGTAAAGCCCCTTTAGTTCTTCCCACTCATTTTATCAAGCGGTAAGTTATGTTTTGCAACAGTTTTCTGCAATGCTGTTAGATTAAATGGACCGAAGGTAACTACATCACTTTTTAGGTGCATCAGCTTTTCACTGAATTTTCACTTTCTGTGCTTAGAAAAGTTAAGTTTCTGTACTCCTAAAATTCAGACTTCCTCTTTGTGTCACAAGGTCATATGATTGGGTAGCAATGGAACAAATTATTAGTCATTCCCTGCTGTTTTAACTGCTTATTATCTTCATCAGGGGGTGTCTCCAGCTGATCACAGACTGTCCTCCATCCATCCAAGAGGAACTGGACCTCATCAATGCCCTCAGCCAGCTGGAAGACTTCAACGTCAGCATTCTGCCCCTGCAAGGTAGCATGAAGCGTTTGTCTGTCTGGGAAGCTGGGAGATTTCAAATGTGCGCTTTTGTGTGTATCTGAATGTGTTGTCGGTGCGTTTCAAATGGTTAGACATTCAAATGTTCTCATAGACGATTAAAGCACACCGTTCCCCACCTCCATCGCCTCGGCTCACTGTCCAGCCTGTCTCCCTCCCTGCTGTCACGTCACGTTCTCCGTTCCTCCATATGTTGCTGTTTCTTGTCACTGTATCAAAATATATTGTTATTTATGGATCGACTGTTGAGCAAACAACATCTGGCCAATGGCCTAATTAGGAATGAAGTGTTTAGTTTGGACGTGTGCGCTCTGTCTTACACACACACACACACACACACACACACACAATGTTTTATCCTTCAGCTGTAAAGCTGACCAATCTATATTCACCTCCATGTTCTTGCTTTCGTTCTTTTCTGGCACCCTACATCTGTGGTTCCAGGCTTGCCTCCCTTTTAAAGAAAACCTTGGCGCCAAAATAAACCAGCTTGGCCCCTCATCGCCTCACCTTTACAGCGAGGTGTTGTTTGCCCCCAAGGCCTCCGTGCTCTCCCTCCTTTGCCCCCATCAAATCGAGCTGCCAGTATAAAACCACTGTGACAGAGAGAGCCATAAATTGCACGGTCTCTCGTTCCTTCCCTCCCTCTCTTGCTCTCCGTCCCTCTCACCTTCTTTCCTCTCTTTACATTCATCACTTACCTCTGGGGTTTTCTTTCTTTTTCCTAGCTCCCTACTTCCTTCTCTTCTTCTTTTCACTGCTTGCTTAACGTGAAGGGCAGAGGGCAGAGCTTTGGAAGAATATGAAAGAAAAACAGTGGAAAAAAGAATGAAGCACTGCAATGGAGAAAAACAGAAACTGTTGTAAAAGAAAATGTGAAAATCTTGTTTTATTGTGACACATGCATGCATTAATTATTATGTCTTAGGTCAATATCAGTGCTTAGGGGAACATTGAATTCATGGCTTTGAATCAAGGTCATACTGAAAAGAACAGTTTTGTTTTCTCCTCAAAGTAATAGCTCTACTCTAAGTTCCCGTTCTCACAGATAAACATGCACAAATATGAAGTCGGAAGGATTTGAACATAGGTAATCCATCTTAGGCTGTCCCCTGCAGCCCTCCTATAGAGCCTAAGGCGATGCTTCATATAAACCACCCTACCCACAATTCCCTCTAGGCCTCGCCCAAAGTCATTCAAAGCCATAAAGATCCTCAGCAGGGTGCACAGAGGCCTGCAGAGGCTCTAAAGATGGCATTTCTCAGGGTTTCAATACAACTTTAAAGAAAAATGGAAATGCATCTGAAAATGTTTGAGGTGGTTTTTTTGAAAAGCACAAACTCCCTACTGTCCTGCGGATGATATGTGCTGCAGGTTGTTATCAGTGAAAAATGATGTCAAACAATATGCAATGAGTATGAAATATCTAAGACTGGAGACTGATTGTGAAAGATCAAAGGCTTGCCTTGTTGTAGTTTCTAAATCTCTCGCAGATTGGACTACATGGAGATCCCAAACTTAAACTGTAAATAATATACTTGGAGTATGAAGTTTGTTTTAGTTTCTGTGCCACATGCAGCCCAATTGGATCTCGAGTGATATTACAGCATTAATAAAAAAAAATGTTCACTTTCTTTTAGTGTAAAGAAGTACATTCTGGAAACGTTCACACTTAATGAACCATCCATTTACAAAATGGATGATGAACAGCCTCGGATATCTTAAGAAAAAAATAAGAGCAATTTCCACAATATGTCTCAGTTTTTACACAGTCATACTCATTGGAATGAAATACTACTGTCATAAATCAAAGAAATGTGTCTGCACGGCTCCGCGGCTTAACCATCTACTCTACACAGTGGTGTGGCACACAGGTAGTGTGTGTGACAGGGACAAGGCTGTGACACTTAATGATTCAGACACAGGACTCTCATTCATTTAAAGGACGTATTTGGGATATATTCTAATTATTCTTATGACCTACAACACAATGCTTCCTAATGTACAACATATTGAAAAGTTCTACAGTTAATCAAATAACTAAGACCACCCTCATGCTTTTTTTTTTTTTTTCAAATGCTTCAACTATCTCATGGTCTGATAGATGCTTCAGAGAACCCCTTTAATATTAAAACCACTCAAAATGCCTTATGAAAGATAATATTTTAGCACTGGCATGTGAATGACTGCTGTATACTCATGTTTTAAAGTACACACAATATTTTTGTCCAATTTTGGTTTGTTATATAGTTTTTTCTTTTGTTTTTGTTTTTTAAATTCTGAAGTGGCTGCATCCAACAATTACTGCCATATTTGTTAACTATGTGTTCAATTTTCAGTATAACAAGGCAAAATCGTCCCATAGGAGAAGACAAACACAGTTTTTTGGTTTTTTTTGGACACTTGAATTTGTCATTGGTCCCACATGGATGAATTACATTAATCTGTTATTCTTTGAAGCTTACTTTGCTGTTTTTTTTTAAATTACTATTCAACACGTACCACATACAATTTTAATACTGACTAGATACATGGAAATTTTGACACATCCACGCCCTAATTTTAATAATATTTAATTATGCAGAATAAGTCAGCAGTATCCACCAGTCTATCACTGAACTAGGGCTGGGCTACATGCGTATGAATTATACAGCATTATATTATTTTTCTTGACATCTTGACATCTGCTGCTTTATCATTCACTGTTCATAATTTCCTATCACTTGGTCATCAGCCTTTACTTGTTCCAGATTGAATATAGTAATTAGCAAAACAAGTCTGAAACCCATCCCCGCTGTCTTCCGTGTTCCCTCCAGTGCGACTGCGATCAGACCGTCTGTCTCTCGTAGAGGAGTGCATCGCCCACTGCTCCACAGCTTACAAGCAGTCCACCACTCTGCTCAATCTGGCCTCACTCCTCAGAGTTTCAGGTACTTGCAGACACGCATGCACACTCACACGTGATCAGGCACTCTAACTCTAAATTTTATCAAGCTAAAATGTGTTTGACTATAATTTTCAATAAACCAGATCGAGGCAGTTTTCCAGCATAAGAAAAATCCATCTTCATAAGAGGTTTATTTATGTGTGCTTATGGCTTGCAAGCACACAAACACACAGTACTGTGCAAACGTTCTCAGCCAGGTCTACTATCTTTATATTTTGCTAACATGAAACAAAATTGTTTTGTATTTTTTAAGTGGTCCTGAGTAATTGTTCTCCATGATTTATGAGGAGCTTTCAGAGTTATTTTTTTGGACATGGGCTGCTTTTTCACTCATTTTTAGTGCAGTATTTGTACCTGATCATTTTCAGAGGAAAGTTTTTTTTTTTTTTTTTGTTTGTTTGATAAGTCACTTAACAGTGATCCATTAATCATTGAAGCATAAAAAGGTGCCTCCCTCAAAGGATGAACCAGTGTTTTACAGACAACTTAGCGAAGAGCCCATTTCAAGTTGTATCTTTAGGCTATTTCTTTAGTTTAGTCAAAGATAACACAGTTTGACAGGTATAAAAATAGTCTTCTTTCACCAATAAGATGATTCCCAAAGAGTATTCATCAAAACCCTGACCTAGCTCAGTGTGGTGTGCCGTGGATCATTAGAAAATTTGAGGTAACTGGACAAGTGGACGAGAAAAGAAGAGTGGTAGGCCAAAAACACCCCACCAAGTGAGGAGTATCAGAGGTATGCCAAATTACAAAAGACACTGAAATGAAAGTCAGCTGTTTGATTAAGTGATGAATAATAATTTGACATTTTTAGTTAGTCGTTATGCGGGGAGGATGTCGGGGAGAGGTACTACAGTGAGTGTCTGGAGCCATCTGTAAAACAT